>NW_025745814.1:0-70000 GCF_021184085.1 Oncorhynchus gorbuscha
GGAGCGATGTTTCAGATCTAGCCCCGCCCCTGTCACTCGGGGACGATGTTTCAGATCTAGCCTCGCCCCTGTCACTCGGGAGCGATGTTTCAGATCTAGCCCGCCCCCTGTCACTCGGGACGATGTTTCAGATCTCGCCCGCCCCCCTGTCACTCGAGGGAGCGATGTTTCAGATCTAGCCCCGCCCCCTGTCACTCGGGGCTTGATGTTTCAGATCTAGCCTCGCCCCTGTCACTCGAGGAAGCGATGTTTCAGATCTAGCCCTGCCCCCCTGTCTCTCGGGGGCGATGTTTCAGATCTAGCCCCGCCCCCTGTCACTCGGGAGCGATGTTTCAGATCTAGCCCCGTCCCCTGTCACCGGGGAGCGTTGTTTCAGATCTAGCCCCGCACCCTGTCATCGGGGAGCGATGTTTTGCTAGACCAGGAGGGGACCACCACTTCACACACTAGTCTTGTGTTCAAGACTTTGATGACAACTATGCAGCTGTTCTATAACTTTTCATTCATTGTCATGTCAAACAACACCGTAGGATGTCGAACAACACCGTAGGATGCCGAACAACACCGTAGGATGCCGACAACACCGTAGGATGTCGAACAACACCGTAGGATGTGAACAACACCGTGGGATGCCAAACAACACCGTGGGATGCCAAACAACACCCGTGGGGCCTGTCAAACACCGTAGGATGCCAAACAGATGTCGAACAACACTATAGGATGGCAAACAACACCGTAGGATGTCAAAACAACACTGTAGGATGCCAAACAACACCGTAGGATGTCAAAACACCGTAGGATGTCAAACAGATGTCGAACACTTGTGTAGGATGCCTAACAACACCGTAGGATGCCAAACAACACCGTAGGATGTCGAACAACACCGTGGATGTCGAACAAACACCGTGGGATGTCAAACAACACCGTAGGATGTCGAACAACACCGTAGGATGCCAAACAACACCGTAGGATGTCGAACAACACCGTAGGATGCCAAACAACACCGTAGGATGTCAAAACAACACCGTAGGATGTCAAACAGATGTCGAACAACACCGTAGGATGTTAGAACAACACTGTAGGATGCCAAACAACACCGTAGGATGCCAAACAACACTGTATTCAAAGTGCCCACTATTATATTCTAACTATAGAATTAGAATATTCATCCTATTTCCATGATTCTAACAGTTTTGTGTTTTGATCTAAATCGCAATTGCAATATTTGGTTAAAAAAAACACGGCTGCGATTGTTTGCCCATATCGTGCTGCCCTATTGTGGCAGTGTGGAAATGATCTCAAATTGAGTGCAGGAATTGCAAGAAACGTATGAACATGCTAAAGATGGTTATTTTGTTTGAAGTTTTATTGAACAGTTTATTAAACCAATCAGAATGGAGAATTATTTCACTATTCAAATAATATCATGCTTTCTTTTCAGCTATCAGATTGCGGTTCTTAGGGTGCTATTCAGATGTGTGTTTTTGGCTAACAGCAACAGTGTTTGGGCTAGCAGTAGCCTAGGCTAACAGTAACAGTGTTTGGGCTAGCAGTAGCCTAGGCTAACAGTGTTTGGGCTAGCAGTAGCCTAGGCTAACAGCAACAGTCTTTGGGCTAACAGTAGCCTAGGCTAGCAGCAACAGTGTTTGGCTAACAGTAGCCTCGGCTAACAGCAACAGTGTTTGGCTAACAGTAGCCTAGGCTAACAGCAACAGTGTTTGGCTAACAGTAGCCTAGGCTAACAGCAACAGTGTTTGGGCTAACAGTAGCCTAGGCTAACAGCAACAGTGTTTGGGCTAGCAGTAGCCTAGGCTAACAGCAACAGTGTTTGGGCTAACAGAAGCCTAGGCTAACAGCAACAGTGTTTGGCTAACAGTAGCCTAGGCTAACAGCAGTGTTTGGCTAACAGTAGCCTCGGCTAACAGCAACAGTGTTTGGCTAACAGTAGCCTCGGCTAAAAGCAACAGTGTTTGGCTAAGAGTAGCCTCGGCTAACAGCAACAGTGTTTGGCTAACAGTAGCCTAGGCTAACAGCAGCAGTGTTTGGCTAACAGTAGCCTAGGCTAACAGCAACAGTGTTTGGCTAACAGTAGCCTCGGCTAACAGCAACAGTGTTTGGCTAACAGTAGCCTCGGCTAAAAGCAACAGTGTTTGGCTAATGTTAGAGTTGCGTAAATTCAAATCTGGTATCAGGATAAATATAACAATGAGTCACCGATTTTATACTATGTATTTTTTATTAGCTAAGTCATAAATGGCAAATGCAATTTTTGTATATACGGGCTCACTGTAATACCACGCAGGGCAGAACAGGGAACTGACAAGACGTATGTAAAACAGTATTCTTTATACTGTGATAGACAGTTCCAACCCGTCTGTTGGCCTATCACAGTAGAGACTGGGCGTGGTTTAAACTTGCTCAGCCTATTGCAGGCGTTCAGGCGGGTCCCCGCCTCTTGGCGCTTCTGTTGATAGATGTAAATGTTGCTTGAAGAACATCCAGGGTCTCATGCTCCATACCGTTATCTCGCACCTGGCTCCTGTTATCTAACAAAAGACCGCTTGTTCTCGCAACACCCTGCTCTGAATGTGCCCCCTCCCCCAACTCATTGAACAGTTCCTGTCTTCATGCTACTCTGTATTTTTCCATCATGAGAAAATCCCATGGCCCTGAAACTGTTAACAATGTTTCATGTCAGCTATGTTGCATAACACATACATACATCCACACAAGCCAACAGCAGATAATATTCAATCATATATATGGTAATGGCTATAATGTAAAATACAGGATCCAACACTAACAATAGCCTCGGCTAACAGCAACAGTGTTTGTCTAACAGTAGCCTCGGCTAACAGCAGCCTGTTTGTCTAACAGTAGCCTGTTTGTCTAACAGTAGCCTAGGCTAACAGCAGCAGTGTTTGTCTAACAGTAGCCTCGGCTAACAGTCCTCAGAGCTGTAGGCTAACATTTAAAGTGTTTGTCTAAACAGTGCCTGTCAACAGCAGCAGTGTTTGTCTAAAGTAGCCTAGGCTAACAGTCCTCAGAGCTCCCAGCCTACATTTCTGCCAACCCTAAACAATGTCTGTCAACAATGTAACATGTTCATTAAATGCCCTACCATATCTCCCAGCCCTACCATATCTCCCAGCCCTACCATATCTCCCAGCCCTACCATATCGCCCAGCCCTACCATATTGTCCAGCCCTATTCAGCTCTCTACAGTATTACAATAACCACCAATTGTTAGTGACCAAAGCTAAAGAACTGCCATCTAAATAGACGGTTTCTCTACAAATGAAATGATCAGACATACACACCTGCAGCGATGAACACCGAAGCCTTACATATCTGATTCTGTAGAGGAAATAGGAAAAGTTGGTTTCTGTCAGTCAATGGATATATTATATTATGATTAACTCTCTTACACACGCACACACACGCACACACACACACACACACACACACACACACACACACACACACACACACACACACACACACACACACACACACACACACACACACACACACACACACACACACACACACACACACACACACACACACAGACACACACACAGAGAAGTCAGATTCTGAAAGAGAACTTAGCAACGTGTGGGACTCTACACCTGTACTTTAACTACTAACTATACCAGTAACTCACCCCAGGTGTACTCCTCTAACTACACTAGTAACTCACCCCAGGTGTACTCCTCTAACTACTAACTACACTAGTAACTCACCCCAGGTGTACTCCTCTAACTACACTAGTAACTCACCCCAGGTGTACTCCTCTAACTACTAACTACACTAGTAACTCACCCCAGGTGTACTCCTCTAACTACACTAGTAACTCACCCCAGGTGTACTCCTATAACTACTAACTACACTAGTAACTCACCCCAGGTGTACTCCTCTAACTACTAACTACACTAGTAACTCACCCCAGGTGTACTCCTCTAACTACACTAGTAACTCACCCCAGGTGTACTCCTCTAACTACACTAGTAACTCACCCCAGGTGTACTCTTCTAACTACACTAGTAACTCACCCCAGGTGTACTCCTCTAACTACACTAGTAACTCACCCCAGGTGTACTCCTCTAACTACACTAGTAACTCACCCCAGGTGTAGGTCTTCAGATTCTTCAGGTGACGGACTCTGCAGGTGTACTCCTCTAACTACACTAGTAACTCACCCCAGGTGTACTCCTCTAACTACACTAGTAACTCACCCCAGGTGTAGGTCTTCAGATTCTTCAGGTGACGGACTCTGCAGGTGTACTCCTCTAACTACACTAGTAACTCACCCCAGGTGTACTCCTCTAACTACACTAGTAACTCACCCCAGATGTAGGTATTCAGATTCTTCAGGTGACGGACTCTACAGGTGTACTCCTCTCCGCTGGCTGGTGTGAATCCAACACTCTTGGTGAGGTGGAACTGCCATCCCTGTTGGAAGGCCAGGTCTGTCTGCTTGGCGTCGGGGATCTCCACGCCGTTCTTCAGGAGCTGGATGCTGATGTCAGGGGGGTGGAAGCCACTCACGTGACAGATCAGGGTGTTGTCTTTCCCATATTCCCCTGGGTTACGGCTGTACACCTTCACCATGGGGGGAGCTACAGGTGGAAGAGGGAATCTTACAGTCAGGCAGGCGCCCGCACACACATAATCTGTATCACAGAAGTTTATTATCTTATTCTCACTATAAAAAATAAAATAGTAATCTCTCTGCTCAATATACATTTGCTTAAAAAGTGTAACCCATACAAAGTACACATTTGCTGTCGATTTAAGACATAAATTAAGGAAATACATAATTGTTTTCAGGAACGTCGTTGGTGAAATCAAATTAAGATCGTACACAACACAATCCCACCAATATAGCCGAATCATAATTACAAAGTCATTCCTATACTTTACTTACATTCTCGTGCGTTTATGGTCACCAACACGACGCAGAAAGCAACTACGGAAAAAAACGTTTTCATGATTTATTTTTTTCAAAGTCTTTCCAACGCTGAAAAATATGTCAAACTGGACAAAACCAACTGTCGCAAACAAAGAAATGAAACTGAAAGTCAAATATATATTTTCCTCTGTGTAGTGAAGCCACACCCTCTTTCGATTTATGCACCAATTGAAAATCCTACTTCACAGTTGCTATGCAGTCTTCTCCTGTTGATGCTTCTCCAGGCAGCCTGATGCAGTCAGTTACAAAGTTGACGCAGTCTTCATTTTATTAGTTACAATGTTGCACATATAAAGCATTGAGATAAAAGTATGTTGAAAAGCAAGGACATGTACAGTATAGTCACTATAAAGTATGGTGAAAGGCAAGGTACAGTATAGTCACTATAAAGTATGGTGAAAGGCAAGGTACAGTATAGTCACTATAAAGTATGGTTAAAGGCTAGGTACAGTATAGTCACTATAAAGTATGGTGAAAGGCTAGGTACAGTATAGTCACTATAAAGTATGGTGAAAGGCTAGGTACAGTATAGTCACTATAAAGTATGGTTAAAGGCTAGGTACAGTATAGTCACTATAAAGTATGGTGAAAGGCTAGGTACAGTATAGTCACTATAAAGTATGGTTAAAGGCTAGGTACAGTATAGTCACTATAAAGTATGGTTAAAGGCTAGGTACAGTATAGTCACTATAAAGTATGGTTAAAGGCTAGGTACAGTATAGTCACTATAAAGTATGGTGAAAGGCTAGGTACAGTATAGTCATAGTAAAGTATATCTCAAGGCTAGGTATAGTATAGTCATAGTAAAGTATGGTTAAAGGCTAGGTACAGTATAGTTATAGTAAATTATGGTTAAAGGCTAGGTACAGTATAGTCATAGTAAAGTATGGTTAAAGGCTAGGTACAGTATAGTTATAGTAAATTATGGTTAAAGGCTAGGTACAGTATAGTCATAGTAAAGTATGGTTAAAGGCTAGGTACAGTATAGTTATAGTAAATTATGGTTAAAGGCTAGGTACAGTATAGTCATAGTAAAGTATGGTTAAAGGCTAGGTACAGTATAGTTATAGTAAATTATGGTTAAAGGCTAGGTACAGTATAGTCATAGTAAAGTATGGTTAAAGGCTAGGTACAGTATAGTTATAGTAAATTATGGTTAAAGGCTAGGTACAGTATAGTCATAGTAAAGTATGGTTAAAGGCTAGGTACAGTATAGTTATAGTAAATTATGGTTAAAGGCTAGGTACAGTATAGTCATAGTAAAGTATGGTTAAAGGCTAGGTACAGTATAGTTATAGTAAAGTATGGTTAAAGGCTAGGTACAGTATAGCTACAATAAAGTATGGTTAAAGGCTAGGTACAGTATAGCCATAGTAAAGTATGGTTAAAGGCTAGGTACAGTATAGTCATAGTAAAGTATGGTTAAAGGCTAGGTACAGTATAGTTATAGTAAATTATGGTTAAAGGCTAGGTATAGTATAGTCATAGTAAATTATGGTTAAAGGCTAGGTATAGTATAGTCATAGTAAATTATGGTTAAAGGCTAGGTACAGTATAGTCATAGTAAAGTATGGTTAAAGGCTAGGTACAGTATAGTTATAGTAAAGTATGGTTAAAGGCTAGGTACAGTATAGCTACAATAAAGTATGGTTAAAGGCTAGGTACAGTATAGCCATAGTAAAGTATGGTTAAAGGCTAGGTACAGTATAGTCATAGTAAAGTATGGTTAAGGGCTAGGTACAGTATAGTCATAGTAAAGTATGGTTAAAGGCTAGGTACAGTATAGCCATAGTAAAGTATGGTTAAAGGCTAGGTACAGTATAGCCATAGTAAAGTATGGTTAAAGGCTAGGTACAGTATAGTCATAGTAAAGTATGGTTAAAGGCTAGGTACAGTATAGTTATAGTAAAGTATGGTTAAAGGCTAGGTACAGTATAGTCATAGTAAAGTATGGTTAAAGGCTAGGTACAGTATAGCCATAGTAAAGTATGGTTAAAGGCTAGGTACAGTATAGTTATAGTAAAGTATGGTTAAAGGCTAGGTACAGTATAGTCATAGTAAAGTATGGTTAAAGGCTAGGTACAGTATAGTCATAGTAAAGTATGGTTAAAGGCTAGGTACAGTATAGTTATAGTAAAGTATGGTTAAAGGCTAGGTACAGTATAGTTATAGTAAATTATGGTTAAAGGCTAGGTACAGTATAGTTATAGTAAAGTATGGTTAAAGGCTAGGTACAGTATAGTCATAGTAAAGTATGGTTAAAGGCTAGGTACAGTATAGTCATAGTAAAGTATGGTTAAAGGCTAGGTACAGTATAGCTACAATAAAGTATGGTTAAAGGCTAGGTACAGTATAGCCATAGTAAAGTATGGTTAAAGGCTAGGTACAGTATAGCCATAGTAAAGTATGGTTAAAGGCTAGGTACAGTATAGTCATAGTAAAGTATGGTTAAAGGCTAGGTACAGTATAGTCATAGTAAAGTATGGTTAAAGGCTAGGTACAGTATAGTTATAGTAAAGTATGGTTAAAGGCTAGGTACAGTATAGCTACAATAAAGTATGGTGAAAGGCTAGGTACAGTATAGTCATAGTAAAGTATGGTTAAAGGCTAGGTACAGTATAGTCATAGTAAAGTATGGTTAAAGGCTAGGTACAGTATAGTCATAGTAAAGTATGGTGAAAGGCTAGGTACAGTATAGTCATAGTAAAGTATGGTTAAAGGCTAGGTACAGTATAGTTATAGTAAAGTATGGTTAAAGGCTAGGTACAGTATAGCCATAGTAAAGTATGGTTAAAGGCTAGGTACAGTATAGCCATAGTAAAGTATGGTGAAAGGCTAGGTACAGTATAGTCATAGTAAAGTATGGTTAAAGGCTAGGTACAGTATAGTTATAGTAAATTATGGTTAAAGGCTAGGTACAGTATAGTCATAGTAAAGTATGGTTAAAGGCTAGGTACAGTATAGCCATAGTAAAGTATGGTTAAAGGCTAGGTACAGTATAGCCATAGTAAAGTATGGTTAAAGGCTAGGTACAGTATAGCCATAGTAAAGTATGGTGAAAGGCTAGGTACAGTATAGTCATAGTAAAGTATGGTTAAAGGCTAGGTACAGTATAGTCATAGTAAATTATGGTTAAAGGCTAGGTACAGTATAGTTATAGTAAAGTATGGTTAAAGGCAAGGTACAGTATAGCCATAGTAAAGTATGGTTAAAGGCTAGGTACAGTATAGTTATAGTAAAGTATGGTTAAAGGCTAGGTACAGTATAGTCATAGTAAAGTATGGTTAAAGGCTAGGTACAGTATAGTTATAGTAAAGTATGGTTAAAGGCTAGGTACAGTATAGCTACAATAAAGTATGGTGAAAGGCTAGGTACAGTATAGTCATAGTAAAGTATGGTTAAAGGCTAGGTACAGTATAGTTATAGTAAAGTATGGTTAAAGGCTAGGTACAGTATAGTCATAGTAAAGTATGGTTAAAGGCTAGGTACAGTATAGTTATAGTAAAGTATGGTTAAAGGCTAGGTACAGTATAGCTACAATAAAGTATGGTGAAAGGCTAGGTACAGTATAGTCATAGTAAAGTATGGTGAAAGGCTAGGTACAGTATAGTCATAGTAAAGTATGGTTAAAGGCTAGGTACAGTATAGTTATAGTAAAGTATGGTTAAAGGCTAGGTACAGTATAGCTACAATAAAGTATGGTGAAAGGCTAGGTACAGTATAGTCATAGTAAAGTATGGTTAAAGGCTAGGTACAGTATAGTCATAGTAAAGTATGGTTAAAGGCTAGGTACAGTATAGCCATAGTAAAGTATGGTTAAAGGCTAGGTACAGTATAGTCATAGTAAAGTATGGTTAAAGGCTAGGTACAGTATAGCCATAGTAAAGTATGGTTAAAGGCTAGGTACAGTATAGTCATAGTAAAGTATGGTTAAAGGCTAGGTACAGTATAGTTATAGTAAAGTATGGTTAAAGGCTAGGTACAGTATAGTCATAGTAAAGTATGGTTAAAGGCTAGGTACAGTATAGTTATAGTAAAGTATGGTTAAAGGCTAGGTACAGTATAGTCATAGTAAAGTATGGTTAAAGGCTAGGTACAGTATAGCCATAGTAAAGTATGGTTAAAGGCTAAGTACAGTATAGTCATAGTAAAGTATGGTTAAAGGCTAGGTACAGTATAGTTATAGTAAAGTATGGTTAAAGGCTAGGTACAGTATAGTCATAGTAAAGTATGGTTAAAGGCTAGGTACAGTATAGTCATAGTAAAGTATGGTTAAAGGCTAGGTACAGTATAGTCATAGTAAAGTATGGTGAAAGGCTAGGTACAGTATAGTCATAGTAAAGTATGGTTAAAGGCTAGGTACAGTATAGCCATAGTAAAGTATGGTTAAAGGCTAGGTACAGTATAGTCATAGTAAAGTATGGTTAAAGGCTAGGTACAGTATAGTCATAGTAAAGTATGGTGAAAGGCTAGGTACAGTATAGTTATAGTAAAGTATGGCGAAAGGCTAGGTACAGTATAGTCATAGTAAAGTATGGTTAAAGGCTAGGTACAGTATAGTCATAGTAAAGTATGGTTAAAGGCTAGGTACAGTATAGTTATAGTAAAGTATGGTTAAAGGCTAGGTACAGTATAGTCATAGTAAAGTATGGTTAAAGGCTAGGTACAGTATAGCCATAGTAAAGTATGGTTAAAGGCTAGGTACAGTATAGTCATAGTAAAGTATGGTGAACAAAAATATAAAACCAATATGTAGTGTTGGTCCCATGTTTCATGAGTTGAAATAAAAGATCACAGAAATGATCCATATGAACAAAAAGCTTACTGCTCTCAATTGTTGTTCACACATTTGTTTACATCCCTATTGGTGAGCATTTCTCCTTTGCCAAGATATTCTATTCACCTGACAGGTGTGGCATAGTAAGAAGCTGATAAAACAGCATGCTAATTCCACAGGTGCACCTTGTGCTGGGGTAATAAAAGGTCATTAAAATATTATTATTTGTTATTTATCCTCTTGCTCTTTTGCACCCCAGTATCTCTACTTCACTACTACTCCTCTACATCATCATCTGCACATCTATCACTCCAGTGTTAATGTTAAATTGTAATTATTAGAGATGATGTCACAGTAGGTGGCAGCATTGAAACCCTGAGAGATGCACTGCCACAGTAGGTGGCAGCATAGAAACCGAGAGATGCACTGTTCTGAGAGATGATGTCACAGTAGGTGGCACCATAGAAACCCAGAGAGATGCACTGCTCCGAGAGATGATGTCACAGTAGGTGGCACCATAGAAACCCTGAGAGATAATGTCACAGTAGGTGGCAGCATAGAAACCGAGAGATGCACTGCTCTGAAAGATGATGTCACAGTAGGTGGCACCATAGAAACCCAGAGAGATGCACTGCTCCGAGAGATGATGTCACAGTAGGTGGCTCCATAGAAACCCTGAGAGATGATGTCACAGTAGGTGGCACCATAGAAACCCTGAGAGATGCACTGTTCTGAGAGATGATGTCGCCAGTAGGTGGCTCCATAGAAACCCTGAGAGATGATGTCACAGTAGGTGGCACCATAGAAACCCTGAGAGATGCACTGTTCTGAGAGATGATGTCACAGTAGGTGGCTCCATAGAAACCCTGAGAGATGATGTCACAGCTGGACCCTGTTGGGGCTTATTTTCAGTGGAGGGAGGGAGAGAGGAGGGTGGGAGAGAGGAGGGAGGGAGAGAGAGGAGGGTGGGAGAGAGGAGGGTGGGAGAGAGGAGGGGGAGGGAGAGAGGAGGGTGGGAGAGAGGAGGGAGGGAGAGAGGAGGGAGGGAGAGAGGAGGGTAGGAGAGAGGAGGGTGGGAGAGAGGAGGGAGGGAGAGAGGAGGGTGGGAGAGAGGAGGGTGGGAGAGAGGGGAGGGAGAGAGAGGGAGGGTGGGAGAGAGGAGGGAGGGAGAGAGAGGGAGGGAGTCCCCACACGTCTAAAAAATAAATATCATGAATATACTTGATCCATCATTAATTATTGTTTTTATAGAAGAGAATGTGATTCTCAGCCAGAAATACCAGCAGATTTTCTAGAAGAGGTCACCCACACATTGTATTCTCAGCCAGAAGTACTGGCAGATTTTCTAGAAGAGGTCACCCACACATTGTATTCTCAGCCAGAAGTACTGGCAGATTTTCTAGAAGAGGTCACCCACACATTGGATTCTCAGCCAGAAGTACAGACAGATTTTCTAGAAGAGGTCACCCACACATTGTATTCTCAGCCAGAAGTACAGACAGATTTTCTAGAAGGGGTCACCCACACATTTGATTCTCAGCCAGAAATACCGGCAGATTTTCTAGAAGAGGTCACCCACACATTGGATTCTCAGCCAGAATTACTGGCAGATTTTCTAGAAGAGGTCACCCACACATAGTATTCTCAGCCAGAAGTACTGGCAGATTTTCTAGAAGAGGTGACCCACACATTGTATTCTCAGCCAGAAGTACTGGCAGATTTTCTAGAAGAGGTCACCCACACATTGTTTTCTCAGCCAGAAGTACTGGCAGATTTTCTAGAAGTGGTCACCCACACATTGTATTCTCAGCCAGAAGTACTGGCAGATTTTCTAGAAGAGGTCACCCACACATTGTATTCTCAGCCAGAAGTACTGGCAGATTTTCTAGAAGAGGTCACCCACACAACTGTAATCATTGAATTATTTAGTAATGATTCTCTACAACTTGAAACCCTTGAAACTGGCACCTTGGCACAAAGTGTTATCAAAAATGAAAATGAAAGCCCATGTTGAGCAGGGAAAATTACAGTCATCTCAGATCTAGTGTAGGGCTGGTCACAGATGGAATGGCCCCCTGTTCAGAAAGATGGGTAAAGGTAGGAGTTTTAGTTATGATTTAATCTAGTTACAGTTAATCTAATTAGATACAGTTTCAATAAATACATTCAAAAGTTTGGGGTCACTTCGAAATGTCCTTGTTTTCCATGAAAACAGTTTCATGAAATTAGTTTAAAAATGAATAGGAAATATAGTCAAGACGTTGACAAGGTTTTATAAATACCGATTTTTAATTGAAATAATAATTGTGTCCTTCAAACTTTGCTTTTTGCAGCAATTACAGCCTAGCAGATCTTTGGCATTATAGTTGTCAGTTTGTTGAAGTCATTTGAAGAGATTTCACCCCATGCTTCCTGAAGAACCTCAAACTAGACACTAATGTACTTGTCCTCTTGCTCAATTGTGCACCGGGGCCTCCCACTCCTCTTTCTATTCTGGTTAGCGCCAGTTTCCTCTGTTCTGTGAAGGGAGTAGGACACAGTGTTGTACGCGATCTTCAGTTTCTTGGCAATTTCTCGCATGGAATAGCCTTCATTTCTCAGAACAATAATACACTGACACGTTTCAGAAGAAAGTTATTTGTTTCTGGCCATTTTGAGCCTGTAATCGAACCCACAAATGCTGATGCTCCAGATACTCAACTAGTCTAAAGAAGGCCAGTTGTATTGCTTCTTTAATCAGAACAACAGTTTTCAGCTGTGCTAACATAATTGCAAAAGGGGTTTCTAATGATCAATTAGCCTTTTAAAATGATAAACTTGGATTAGCTAACACAACGTGCCATTGGAACACAGGAGTGATGGTTGCTGATAATGGGCCTCTGTACACCTATGTAGATATTCCATTAAAAAGCATCCGTTTCCAGCTACAATAGTCATTTACAACATTAACAATGTCTACACTGTATTTCTGATCAATTTGATGTTATTTAATGGACAAAAAAAACGAGTTTCTTTCAAAAACAAGGAAATTTCTAAGTGACCCCAAACTGAATGGTAGTGTACAGACACGCATGACTGTAAATCACATTGGATTAAAACATCTACAAAATGGCATATATTACTATTATAAATAAATATAAATGAATCTGAATACCTACCATTATGTCCTGCTCCAGATCCTTACATATCTGCCTCTGGAGAACACAACAACAACAGAGACAGAACTGTCATTGTTTTTACATTCAGACTCCCAACTTCTAACTACTAACTACACTAGTAACTCACCCCAGGTGTACTCCTCTAACTACACTAGTAACTCACCCCAGGTGTACTCCTCTAACTACACTAGTAACTCACCCCAGGTGTACTCCTCTAACTACACTAGTAGCTCACCCGAGGTGTACTCCTCTAAATACACTAGTAACTCACCCCAGGTGTACTCCTCTAACTACACTAGTAACTCACCCCAGGTGTACTCCTCTAACTACACTAGTAACTCACCCCAGGTGTAGGTCTTCAGATTCTTCAGGTGTCGGACTCTGCAGGTGTACTCCTCTCCGCTGGCTGGTGGAATCCAGCTCACTCTCCATCCCTGTTCAGTATATATATTGTCCAGTCTACCTCACCAGCTCACTCTCCATCCCTGTCCAGTCTACCTCACCAGCTCACTCTCCATCCCTGTTCAGTATATATATTGTCCAGTCTACCTCACCAGCTCACTCTCCATCCCTGTCCAGTCTACCTCACCAGCTCACTCTCCATCCCTGTTCAGTATATATATTGTCCAGTCTACCTCACCAGCTCACTCTCCATCCCTGTCCAGTCTACCTCACCAGCTCACTCTCCATCCCTGTCCAGTCTACCTCACCAGCTCACTCTCCATCCCTGTTCAGTATATATATTGTCCAGTCTACCTCACCAGCTCACTCTCCATCCCTGTCCAGTCTACCTCACCAGCTCACTCTCCATCCCTGTTCAGTATATATATTGTCCAGTCTACCTCACCAGCTCACTCTCCATCCCTGTCCAGTCTACCTCACCAGCTCACTCTCCATCCCTGTTCAGTATATATATTGTCCAGTCTACCTCAACAGCTCACTCTCCATCCCTGTCCAGTCTACCTCACCAGCTCACTCTCCATCCCTGTCCAGTCTACCTCACCAGCTCACTCTCCATCCCTGTTCAGTATATGTATTGTCCAGTCTACCTCACCAGCTCACTCTCCATCCCTGTCCAGTCTACCTCACCAGCTCACTCTCCATCCCTGTCCAGTCTACCTCACCAGCTCACTCTCCATCCCTGTCCAGTTTACCTCACCAGCTCACTCTCCATCCCTGTCCAGTCTACCTCACCAGCTCACTCTCCATCCCTGTCCAGTATATGTATTGTCCAGTCTACCTCACCAGCTCACTCTCCATCCCTGTCCAGTATATATATTGACCAGTCTACCTCACCAGCTCACTCTCCATCCCTGTCCAGTATATGTATTGTCCAGTCTACCTCACCAGCTCACTCTCCATCCCTGTCTAGTCTACCTCACCAGCTCACTCTCCATCCCTGTCTAGTCTACCTCACCAGCTCACTCTCCATCCCTGTCCAGTCTACCTCACCAGCTCACTCTCCATCCCTGTTCAGTATATATATTGTCCAGTCTACCTCACCAGCTCACTCTCCATCCCTGTCCAGTCTACCTCACCAGCTCACTCTCCATCCCTGTCCAGTCTACCTCACCAGCTCACTCTCCATCCCTGTCCAGTCTACCTCACCAGCTCACTCTCCATCCCTGTTCAGTATATATATTGTCCAGTCTACCTCACCAGCTCACTCTCCATCCCTGTCCAGTCTACCTCACCAGCTCACTCTCCATCCCTGTCCAGTCTACCTCACCAGCTCACTCTCCATCCCTGTTCAGTATATATATTGTCCAGTCTACCTCACCAGCTCACTCTCCATCCCTGTTCAGTATATATATATTGTCCAGTCTACCTCACCAGCTCACTCTCCATCCCTGTCCAGTCTACCTCACCAGCTCACTCTCCATCCCTGTCCAGTCTACCTCACCAGCTCACTCTCCATCCCTGTCCAGTCTACCTCACCAGCTCACTCTCCATCCCTGTTCAGTATATATATTGTCCAGTCTACCTCACCAGCTCACTCTCCATCCCTGTCCAGTCTACCTCACCAGCTCACTCTCCATCCCTGTCCAGTCTACCTCACCAGCTCACTCTCCATCCCTGTTCAGTATATATATTGTCCAGTCTACCTCACCAGCTCACTCTCCATCCCTGTTCAGTATATATATTGTCCAGTCTACCTCACCAGCTCACTCTCCATCCCTGTCCAGTCTACCTCACCAGCTCACTCTCCATCCCTGTCCAGTCTACCTCACCAGCTCACTCTCCATCCCTGTCCAGTCTACCTCACCAGCTCACTCTCCATCCCTGTCCAGTCTACCTCACCAGCTCACTCTCCATCCCTGTTCAGTATATATATTGTCCAGTCTACCTCACCAGCTCACTCTCCATCCCTGTCCAGTCTACCTCACCAGCTCACTCTCCATCCCTGTCCAGTCTACCTCACCAGCTCACTCTCCATCCCTGTTCAGTATATATATTGTCCAGTCTACCTCACCAGCTCACTCTCCATCCCTGTTCAGTATATATATTGTCCAGTCTACCTCACCAGCTCACTCTCCATCCCTGTCCAGTCTACCTCACCAGCTCACTCTCCATCCCTGTCCAGTCTACCTCACCAGCTCACTCTCCATCCCTGTCCAGTCTACCTCACCAGCTCACTCTCCATCCCTGTTCAGTATATATATTGTCCAGTCTACCTCACCAGCTCACTCTCCATCCCTGTCCAGTCTACCTCACCAGCTCACTCTCCATCCCTGTCCAGTCTACCTCACCAGCTCACTCTCCATCCCTGTTCAGTATATATATTGTCCAGTCTACCTCACCAGCTCACTCTCCATCCCTGTTCAGTATATATATTGTCCAGTCTACCTCACCAGCTCACTCTCCATCCCTGTCCAGTCTACCTCACCAGCTCACTCTCCATCCCTGTCCAGTCTACCTCACCAGCTCACTCTCCATCCCTGTCCAGTCTACCTCACCAGCTCACTCTCCATCCCTGTCCAGTCTACCTCACCAGCTCACTCTCCATCCCTGTCCAGTCTACCTCACCAGCTCACTCTCCATCCCTGTCCAGTCTACCTCACCAGCTCACTCTCCATCCCTGTCCAGTCTACCTCACCAGCTCACTCTCCATCCCTGTTCAGTATATATATTGTCCAGTCTACCTCACCAGCTCACTCTCCATCCCTGTCCAGTCTACCTCACCAGCTCACTCTCCATCCCTGTTCAGTCTACCTCACCAGCTCACTCTCCATCCCTGTCCAGTCTACCTCACCAGCTCACTCTCCATCCCTGTCCAGTCTACCTCACCAGCTCACTCTCCATCCCTGTTCAGTATATATATTGTCCAGTCTACCTCACCAGCTCACTCTCCATCCCTGTCCAGTCTACCTCACCAGCTCACTCTCCATCCCTGTTCAGTATATGTATTGACCAGCCTACCTCACCAGCTAACTCTCCATCCCTGTTCAGTATATATATATTGTCCAGTCTACCTCACCAGCTCACTCTCCATCCCTGTCCAGTCTACCTCACCAGCTCACTCTCCATCCCTGTGGACATTCTGAAGTCAGTAGGTCGTATGACCAAGGAGATATTGAAATACAAATGTAAAAAAAAGTTTGTACTTTGTTTACGCTCCCTAACTAACGAGGACTACAACATTTTGTTCACATTTCCACATGTTTATTCGCTTTGGAAAGCGAATTCATGTCAAAATCGTGAAAATAAGACCTGTGCAATGTTGTGCTGCAATGTTTTCCAACATCATGACACTTATTTGGAGTCTGTGGCTCAAGTGGTTTGAAAGCTATTGAGGTTTGAAATCGCGAATAGCCGTTGAATATCCAACTTGAAACTGTCTTTACCTCGGTAAACTATTATGACCCCTCTATAGAAAGGGAAGACTCTCACAAACACGTTTTGCACCTAGGTGTCATGACTCTTCAACACATACAAACGAATGGAAGTATGGAGGTAGCTTTGTGCCTACAAAAATAAGGGGTTAAATGACATATAGATCTAAAACAAACACTTCAAAAACCTTACGATTTATTTTTAGACTTTTTTTTGCTATTTAAGAATGTTATTCAATGCATATACAGTGCCTTGCGAAAGTATTCGGCCCCCTTGAACTTTGCGACCTTTTGCCACATTTCAGGCTTCAAACATAAAGATATAAAACTGTATTTTTTGTGAAGAATCAACAACAAGTGGGACACAATCATGAAGTGGAACGACATTTATTGGATATTTCAAACTTTTTTATCAAATCAAAAACTGAAAAATTGGGCGTGCAAAATTATTCAGCCCCCTTAAGTTAATACTTTGTAGCGCCAACTTTTGCTGCGATTACAGCTGTAAATCGCTTGGGGTATGTCTCTATCAGTTTTGCACATTGAGAGACTGAAATTTTTCCCATTCCTCCTTGCAAAACAGCTCGAGCTCAGTGTGCTACTTACATGCGTATATGGGCACTAATAGTAAACATCACATTCAATATTATATCAAGTAATAATAGCTGCCTAATACTTTGTTTATTGTTTCCTTAAAACAATGTTAAGGAAATATCTAACTGTTTTCACGAAGGTCATGGGTGACAAAGACAATCCCTTCAATAATTATGACAAAGTGATAACTCTTATCCTCCTACATTTTGCGTTTATGAACCCCAGGAAGACGCAGAAAGCGATCACGGACAAAACAGTTTATGATTTCTTTCCAAGGCTGAAAAAAATATAAAACTGCGACAAACAAAACAGACTTTGCAGCCGGTGTCTGAAAGCAAGCAAAATATATATTCTTCGTGATATGTAGTGAAGCCGCACCCACTTCGATTAATGCGCCAATTGAAAATCGTACTTCACAGTTGCTATGCAGGCTTCACCTCTCGATGTTTCTCTAGGTTGATCCAGGGTCGTCGCTAGTTAATACAGCCACAAAGTAATAATTATGGCTAAACCCCACCCATTTATCTGATTTTAAACCCAACCGTAACCACAGTTGCTATTAACTTTGTGCCTAACCTTAAATTGAGACCCAAAAGGTTACAGGGCTTAGAAGAGAAACAGCTTTTGTGAAATGAACGTGAGAATTGACTTTTTATAGCAGGTTAGGAGAATTTGGATAAGGTTTGGAAAAGGGTTTGCTGAAATGCAAAAGAAGAAAAAAACATGAATTTGACAAAAGCTGTATCCCTTCTAGCCATGGCAGTTTGTTACAAAGTTGACAAAAGCTGTATCCCTTCTAGCCATGGCAGTCTGTTACAAAGTTGACAAAAGCTGTATCCCTTCTAGCCATGGCAGTCTGTTACAAAGTTGACAAAAGCTGTATCCCTTCTAGCCATGGCAGTCTGTTACAAAGTTGACAAAAGCTGTATCCCTTCTAGCCATGGCAGTCTGTTACAAAGTTGACAAAAGCTGTATCCCTTCTAGCCATGGCAGTCTGTTACAAAGTTGACAAAAGCTGTATCCCTTCTAGCCATGGCAGTCTGTTACAAAGTTGACAAAAGCTGTATCCCTTCTAGCCATGGCAGTCTGTTACAAAGTTGACAAAAGCTGTATCCCTTCTAGCCATGGCAGTCTGTTACAAAGTTGACGCAATCTTCCTTTTACCAGTTACAATGCTGGACATGCATTGCATTGAGACAAAGTATGGTAATAAAGTATAGTGTATGATCTGATATGTCAACATGGTATCATCACCCATTATAATGCTGTAGACTACAGCTCTGCACGCATTGCCTACCTGCCTTGGCAATGTGAGTAGCTTATTACAAGTACATTACCGATTGAATGATTAATATAACTTATCAAAACGGACGTTTGAACATGACTGAGTCGATCACAACAAGTTCTTACAGTTAAGAGACATTTAATCAAGAAATATCATAAAAATGTCATGTTTGTCATTTATTATCATGTCTTGTCCCTGTGCTCCCCATTCTGTTCGTTTCCCTCTGCTGGTCTTATTGGGTTCTTTCCCTCTTTCTATCCCTCTCTCTCCCCCTCCCCCTCTCACTCTCTCGCTCTCTCTTCTCTCTATCGTTCCGTTCCTGCTCCCAGCTGTTCCTATTCCCCTAATCATCATTTAGTCTTCCCACACCTGTTCCCGATCCTTTCCCCTGATTAGAGTCCCTATTTATTCCTTTGTGTTCCGTTCCTGTCCCGTCGGTTCCTTGTTTAGTATTCACCATGCTGTGATTGCGTTTCGCCCTGTCCTGTCGTGTTTTTGCTGTGATTGTGTATCGCCCTGTCCTGTCGTGTTTTTTGCCTTCATCAGATGCTGCGTGTGAGCAGGTGTCTCTGTCTACTACGGCCTGCGCCTACCCGAAGCGACCTGCAGTCTGTGGCCGCTTCTCCAGTTATTCCCCTCTACAGACTAGAGGATTTCTGTTATTCCCTGTTTGGACTTAAATAAACGCTGTTTCTGTTAAGTCGCTTTTGGGTCCTCTTTCACCTGCATGACAGAAGGAACCGACCAAGGAATGGACCCAGCGACTTCAGACGCTCGTTACACTGCCGTCAAGATCCAAGGAGCCATGCTCGGCAGACACGAGCAGGAATTGTCTGCTGCTCGCCATGCCGTGGAGAACCTGGCCGCTCAGGTTTCCGACCTCTCTGGACAGTTCCAGAGTCTACGTCTCGTGCCACCTGTTACTTCCTGGCCTGCCGAGCCTCCAGAACCTAGGGTTAATAACCCACCTTGCTACTCCGGGCAGCCCACTGAGTGCCGCTCCTTTCTCACGCAGTGTGAGATTGTGTTCTCTCTCCAACCCAACACATACTCTAGAGAGAGCTCGGGTTGCTTACGTCATTTCACTCCTTACTGGCCGGGCTCGAGAATGGGGCACAGCTATCTGGGAGGCAAGGGCTGATTGCTCTAACAAGTTCCAGAACTTTAAAGAGGAGATGATTCGGGTTTTTGACCGTTCAGTTTTTGGTAGGGAGGCTTCTAGGGCCCTGGCTTCCTTATGCCAAGGTGAACGGTCCATAACGGATTATTCTATTGAGTTTCGCACTCTTGCTGCCTCTAGTGAGTGGAACGAGCCGGCGCTGCTCGCTCGTTTTCTGGAGGGACTCACGCAGTGGTTAAGGATGAGATTCTCTCCCGGGAGGTTCCTTCAGATGTGGACTCTTTGATTGCTCTCGCCATCCGCATAGAACGACGGGTAGATCTTCGTCACCGGGCTCGTGGAAGAGAGCTCGCATCAACGGTGTTTCCCTGCTCCGCATCGCAACCATCTCCCTCCTCTGGCTTTGAGACTGAGCCCATGCAGCTGGGAGGGATTCGCATCTCGACTAAGGAGAGGGAACGGAGGATCACCAACCGCCTGTGCCTCTATTGCGGAGTTGCTGGACATTTTGTTAATTCATGTCCAGTAAGAGGCCAGAGCCCATCAGTAAGCGGAGGGCTACTGGTGAGCGCTACTACTCAGGTCTCTTCATCTAGATCTTGTACTACTATGTCGGTCCATCTACGCTGGACCGGTTCGGGTGCTACATGCAGTGCCTTGATTGACTCTGGGGCTGAGGGTTGTTTCATGGACGAAGCATGGGTTCGGAAACATAACATTCCTTTCAGACCGTTAGACAAGCCTACGCCCATGTTTGCCTTAGATGGTAGTCATCTTCCCAGTATCAAATTTGAGACACTACCTTTAACTCTCACAGTATCTGGTAACCACAGTGAGACTATTTCTTTTTTGATTTTCCGTTCACCGTTTACACCTGTTGTTTTGGGTCATCCCTGGCTAGTATGTCATAATCCTTCTATTAATTGGTCTAGTAATTCTATCCTATCCTGGAACGTTTCTTGTCATGTGAAGTGTTTAATGTCTGCCATCCCTCCCGTTTCTTCTGTCCCTACTTCTCAGGAGGAACCTGGCGATTTGACAGGAGTGCCGGAGGAATATCATGATCTGCGCACGGTCTTCAGTCGGTCCCGAGCCAACTCCCTTCCTCCTCACCGGTCGTATGATTGTAGTATTGATCTCCTTCCGGGGACCACTCCTCCTCGAGGTAGACTATACTCTCTGTCGGCTCCCGAACGTAAGGCTCTCGAGGATTATTTGTCTGTGTCTCTTGGCGCCGGTACCATAGTGCCTTCTTCTTCTCCGGCCGGGGCGGGGTTCTTTTTGTTAAGAAGAAGGACGGTACTCTGCGCCCCTGCGTGGATTATCGAGGCTGAATGACATAACGGTTAAGAATCGTTATCCGCTTCCCCTTATGTCATCAGCCTTCGAGATTCTGCAGGGAGCCAGGTGCTTTACTAAGTTGGACCTTCGTAACGCTTACCATCTCGTGCGCATCAGAGAGGGGACGAGTGGAAAACGGCGTTTAACACTCCGTTAGGGCATTTTGAGTACCGGGTTCTGCCGTTCGGTCTCGCCAATGCGCCAGCTGTTTTTCAGGCATTAGTTAATGATGTTCTGAGAGACATGCTGAACATCTTTGTTTTTGTCTATCTTGACGATATCCTGATTTTTCTCCGTCACTCGAGATTCATGTTCAGCACGTTCGACGTGTTCTACAGCGCCTTTTAGAGAATTGTCTCTACGTAAAGGCTGAGAAGTGCTCTTTTCATGTCTCCTCCGTTACTTTTCTCGGTTCCGTTATTTCCGCTGAAGGCATTCAGATGGATTCCGCTAAGGTCAAGCTGTCAGTGATTGGCCCGTTCCAAGGTCACGTGTCGAGTTGCAGCGCTTTTTAGGTTTCGCTAATTTCTATCGGCGTTTCATTCGTAATTTCGGTCAAGTTGCTGCTCCTCTCACAGCTCTTACTTCTGTCAAGACGTGTTTTAAGTGGTCCGGTTCCGCCCAGGGAGCTTTTGATCTTCTAAAAGAACGTTTTACGTCCGCTCCTATCCTCGTTACTCCTGACGTCACTAGACAATTCATTGTCGAGGTTGGCCTTCAGAGGTAGGCGTGGGAGCCATTCTATCCCAGCGCTTCCAGTCTGACGATAAGGTTCATCCTTGCGCTTATTTTCTCATCGCCTGTCGCCATCTGAGCGCAACTATGATGTGGGTAACCGTGAACTGCTCGCCATCCGCTTAGCCCTAGGCGAATGGCGACAGTGGTTGGAGGGCGACCGTTCCTTTTGTCGTTTGGACAGACCATAAGAACCTTGAGTACATCCGTTCTGCCAAACGACTTAATGCCCGTCAAGCTCGTTGGGCGTTGTTTTTCGCTCGTTTCGAGTTTGTGATTTCTTACCGTCCGGGTAGCAAGAACACCAAGCCTGATGCCTTATCCCGTCTGTTTAGTTCTTCTGTGGCTTCTACTGATCCCGAGGGGATTCTTCCTTATGGGCGTGTTGTCGGGTTAACAGTCTGGGGAATTGAAAGACAGGTTAAGCAAGCACTCACGCACACTGCGTCGCCGCGCGCTTGTCCTAGTAACCTCCTTTTCGTTCCTGTTTCCACTCGTCTGGCTGTTCTTCAGTGGGCTCACTCTGCCAAGTTAGCTGGTCATCCCGGTGTTCGAGGCACTCTTGCGTCTATTCGCCAGCGCTTTTGGTGGCCGACTCAGGAGCGTGACACGCGCCGTTTCGTGGCTGCTTGTTCGGACTGCGCGCAGACTAAGTCGGGTAACTCTCCTCCTGCCGGTCGTCTCAGACCGCTCCCATTCCTTCTCGACCATGGTCTCACATCGCCTTAGGCTTCACTACCGGTCTGCCTTTGTCTGCGGGGAAGACTGTGAGAGCCGCCAATAAACGCAGGATTAAGAGTCCAAGGTATTGTTGCGGCCAGAGAGTGTGGCTTTCCACTCGCAACCTTCCTCTTACGACAGCTTCTCGTAAGTTGACTCCGCGGTTCATTGGTCCGTTCCGTGTCTCCCAGGTCGTCAATCCTGTCGCTGTGCGACTGCTTCTTCCGCGACATCTTCGTCGCGTCCATCCTGTCTTCCATGTCTCCTGTGTTAAGCCCTTTCTTCGCACCCCCGTTCGTCTTCCCTCCCCCTCCCGTCCTTGTCGAGAGCGCACCTATTTACAAGGTACATAAGATCATGGACATGCGTTCTCGGGGACGGGGTCACCAATACTTAGTGGATTGGGAGGGTTACGGTCCTGAGGAGAGGAGTTGGGTTCCGTCTCGGGACGTGCTGGACCGTTCACTCATCGATGATTTCCTCCGTTGCCGCCAGGATTCCTCCTCGAGTGCGCCAGGAGCGCTCGGTGAGTGGGGGTACTGTCATGTTTGTCATTTATTATCATGTCTTGTCCCTGTGCTCCCCATTCTGTTCGTTTCCCTCTGCTGGTCTTATTGGGTTCTTTCCCTCTTTCTATCCCTCTCTCTCCCCCTCCCCCTCTCTCGCTCTCTCTTCTCTCTATCGTTCCGTTCCTGCTCCCAGCTGTTCCTATTCCCCTAATCATCATTTAGTCTTCCCACACCTGTTCCCGATCCTTTCCCCTGATTAGAGTCCCTATTTATTCCTTTGTGTTCCGTTCCTGTCCCGTCGGTTCCTTGTTTAGTATTCACCATGCTGTGATTGCGTTTCGCCCTGTCCTGTCGTGTTTTTGCTGTGATTGTGTATCGCCCTGTCCTGTCGTGTTTTTTGCCTTCATCAGATGCTGCGTGTGAGCAGGTGTCTCTGTCTACTACGGCCTGCGCCTACCCGAAGCGACCTGCAGTCTGTGGCCGCTTCTCCAGTTATTCCCCTCTACAGACTAGAGGATTTCTGTTATTCCCTGTTTGGACTTAAATAAACGCTGTTTCTGTTAAGTCGCTTTTGGGTCCTCTTTCACCTGCATGACAAAAAAGCGCACATTTTTTGGTCACAATGATTTTGTATTTCTTTAACTTAAAAATATTTAGTCAAATAGTTGTCCAGTGTCAATAGTTTACCATTTATTTATTTAATCAAACTGAACAGAAAAGTGTTGTATAATACACCGAAAGACAGAACATATCTTTTTATTTTTTAAGTAATGTAAATACAGTTCTCTACTTGGCAAAATGTGCCTGTAAAAAGACCCCATTTATTACTGTTGATAATTGGTCAGGAATGTTGAAGGATAGACAGAAGATGAGATGTTATATTGATAAATGACTTCAAACCAAAATGAACGTTGATATTTACAGGTCACACAAATGCATATCCCATGGGCTTCCTCTGAAATAATTAGGGTTTAAAAAAATAAAATGCTGATCAAATATCAGACTTTACATTACACACTGTTGCTTATAGCTAAAACCACAGTCAAATAGTGCAAGTTATGGAGTTTGTTTATTTATTTATGAGAAAAAGTGTTCAAATCTAATGGTACCAATTTAAAGGAAATTAAAGTTTTTGTTTTTTAAAATCTAAAAATAAAGTACTTGATAAAAGCCTTTATTGTTTTTGAAAGAAGTGACTTTGAGAATGTTCATCAGAAGCTGTGCCATTTGTCAATTAAAAATATCTTGCCCCCCCCACAAAAAAAAAAAAATCTTAACAATTTTGTGTGTAAGTGTTTTAGTAATGATTGTCAATTTCAAAACCCTTGAAACTGGCACCGGCGCACAAAGTGTTACCAGAAAACGAAAACAAAAACCCAAGTTTGTCATCTCAGCTCTAGTTCAAGGCTGGCACGGATTGGACAAGCACAGATGGAATGTCTGCCTGTTAAGAAAGAAGGGTAAAGATATGAAGTTTAATTCTGTTTTAATCTAGTTAGCTACAGTTCATGTAATTAGCTACGGTTTCAACAAATAAATATACATAAATTCATCTGAATACCTACCATTATGTCCTGCTCCAGATCCTTACATATCTGCCTCTGGAGAACACAACAACAACAGAGACAGCATTGTTATTGTTTTACAGACTTCCACAAACTACATGTCTACATGAAATCAGTCTCTTACTGTAACTAATGGCTCATCAACTGGTATCTAAATCAATGACCACATAATGAACCTAGCTCTCCAGGGCCCTGTCCAGAAACAACTCCTGTAACTCACCCCAGGTGTACTCCTCTAACTACTAACTACACTAGTAACTCACCCCAGGTGTACTCCTCTAACTACACTAGGTGTACTCCTCTAACTACACTAGTAACTCACCCCAGGTATACTCCTCTAACTATTAACTACACTAGTAACTCACCCCAGGTATACTCCTCTAACTACACTAGTAACTCACCTCAGGTGTACTCCTCTAACTACACTAGTAACTCACCCCAGGTGTACTCCTCTAACTACACTAGTAACTCACCCCAGGTGTACTCCTCTAACTACACTAGTAACTCACCCCAGGTGTAGCTCTTCATATTCTTCAGGTGACGGACTCTGCAGGTGTACTCCTCTAACTACACTAGTAACTCACCCCAGGTGTACTCCTCTAACTACACTAGTAACTCACCCCAGGTGTACTCCTCTAACTACACTAGTAACTCACCCCAGGTGTACTCCTCTAACTACTAACTAAACCAGTAACTCACCCCAGGTGTACTCCTCTAACTACTAACTACACTAGTAACTCACCCCAGGTGTACTCCTCTAACTACACTAGTAACTCACCCCAGGTGTACTCCTCTAACTATACTAGTAACTCACCCCAGGTGTACTCCTCTAACTACACTAGTAACTCACCCCAGGTGTACTCCTCTAACTACACTAGTAACTCACCCCAGGTGTACTCCTCTAACTACTAACTAAACCAGTAACTCACCCCAGGTGTACTCCTCTAACTACTAACTACACTAGTAACTCACCCCAGGTGTACTCCTCTAACTACACTAGTAACTCACCCCAGGTGTACTCCTCTAACTATACTAGTAACTCACCCCAGGTGTACTCCTCTAACTACTAACTACACTAGTAACTCACCCCAGGTGTACTCCTCTAACTACACTAGTAACTCACCCCAGGTGTACTCCTCTAACTACACTAGTAACTCACCCCAGGTGTACTCCTCTAACTATACTAGTAACTCACCCCAGGTGTACTCCTCTAACTATACTAGTAACTCACCCCAGGTGTATACTCCTCTAACTATTAACTACACTACTAACTCACTCCAGGTATACTCCTCTAACTACACTAGTAACTCACCCCAGGTGTACTCCTCTAACTACACTAGTAACTCACCCCAGGTGTAGCTCTTCAGATTCTTCAGGTGACGGACTCAACAGGTGTACTCCTCTAACTACACTAGTAACTCACCCCAGGTGTACTCCTCTAACTACACTAGTAACTCACCCCAGGTGTACTCCTCTAACTATACTAGTAACTCACCCCAGGTGTACTCCTCTAACTACTAACTACACTAGTAACTCACCCCAGGTGTACTCCTCTAACTACACTAGTAACTCACCCCAGGTGTACTCCTCTAACTATACTAGTAACTCACCCCAGGTGTACTCCTCTAACTATACTAGTAACTCACCCCAGGTGTACTCCTCTAACTATACTAGTAACTCACCCCAGGTGTACTCCTCTAACTATTAACTACACTACTAACTCACTCCAGGTGTACTCCTCTAACTACACTAGTAACTCACCCCAGGTGTAGCTCTTCAGATTCTTCAGGTGACGGACTCAACAGGTGTACTCCTATAACTACACTAGTAACTCACCCCAGGTGTACTCCTCTAACTACACTAGTAACTCACCCCAGGTGTACTCCTCTAACTACACTAGTAACTCACCCCAGGTGTACTCCTCTAACTATACTAGTAACTCACCCCAGGTGTACTCCTCTAACTATACTAGTAACTCACCCCAGGTGTAGGTCTTCAGATTCTTCAGGTGACGGACTCTGCAGGTGTACTCCTCTCCGCTGGCTGGTGTGAATCCAACACTCTTGGTGAGGTGGAACTGCCATCCCTGTTCGAAGGCCAGGTCTGTCTGCTTGGCGTCGGGGATCTCCACGCCGTTCTTCAGGAGCTGGATGCTGATGTCAGGGGGGTGGAAGCCACTCACGTGACAGATCAGGGTGTTCTTATCGCCAAAGTTGCCAGGGTTACGGCTGTACACCTGCACCTTGGGGTGAGCTGGTAGAAATGCGAAAAGAAACGCCATAGGGAGATTCATAGGTTTTCATTCGTTTTAAAAGTTTTATTATTCAATTTGTAGGTATCGGAATACATAAATATATTCCTTTACATTTCACACAGGTAGGTGTAACAGTATAACATTAGACCGTCCCCTCGCCCATACCCGGGCGCGAACCAGGGACCCTCTGCACACATCAACAAAAGTCACCCAGCATCGTTACCCATCGCTCCACAAAAGCGCCGCCCTTGCTGAGCAAGTGACGTCACCGATTGAAACGCTATTTAGCGCGCACCACCGCTAACAAAGCTAGCCGTTTCACATCCGTTACATAGGCTATATATTTTAATAAAGTTATTTTAAAGTAAAGTACACTTAGGGACAAAGGTCTGTGAATGATCAGACATTCATTATGGCTCGAGCCAATACTGTCCGCCAAAGACAGCAGCCATTTCATTAAAAGTGAAAGTAAAATCTGGAGGGGATTACCAGCCATAACAAAATGTGGCGTCATGTCATTGTCGCCCTATACCAGGTAGGCTATAATATAACCTATCCACTGAAACAATCACTTAACGTTATATTTTGATCAGGTTAAAAACGTTACATTAGGTTTACATTACATGAACTTTACATTATGTAACATCACACTTCTCACAAAAATGTACAGGCATGCCAGCGAATAGTTGAGGAAAAATGACAAAAATGGCAAAAGGTTCATGCAAATTATTTAGCTAGGGCTCGAAGTTGTGGTGTCCTTCCTCCCACATGACATGACAATGTAGGGTTAACAAGAAACAGTGTTTAATAAACAAACCAAAAAAAAGCTACAGAAAAGTTATACGTTTGGTATTTAAATAAATATCCTAGTAAAAAAACGTAAAACTAAAATATAAACAGCGTACAAACAAACTGATGGTAAGAAATCGATAAAGACGTGCATTTCCAAACGTTGCGTTGATTTTATAAAACAAGATACTTACATTCTTTGGCCTCCACAGCGCTGTAAATGAGCCCAAGTACAACGATTGACAGAATAGACTTCATATTTGGTGTAATTCGGAATTATTCGTCCTCAAATAAAATAGAGAATGGAAAGATCCGTCTGCCTGTGCCTGGCTGTGGAAATAACTGAAAGTAATAGAAATAGACAGTCGTATAAATGCTCTCCAGGACCGCCTCCTCTCTGTTTTTAAAAGCCAATCAAAAATGGTAGATTTCTGTTGTTAGGCTAAAGAAAGCCGCACAGGTTAAACAGTTTATTAGGGAGGACTATAGTCTGCAAATAACCTGAAATCCAGGTGAGTTACCATAATAGCAATTTCGATGTATGTCGTGAGATATTATTATTTGACCATGCTGGTCATTTATGAACATTTTAACATCTTGGCCATGTTCTGTTATAATCTCCATCCGGCACAGCCAGAAGAGAACTGGCCACCCCTCATAGCCTGGTTCCTCTCTAGGTTTCTTCCTAGGTTTTGGCCTTTCTAGGGAGTTTTTCCTAGCCACCGTGCTTCTACACCTGCATTGCTTGCTGTTTGGGGTTTTAGGCTGGGTTTCTGTACAGTACTTTAAGATATCAGCTGATGTAAGAAGGGCTTTATAAATACATTTGATTTGAAATTTGATTTCATAATGTCATTTCACCTAGGCATCCATTTTGAGAAAAAAAAAATAGAATAGAATAGTTGTTTGGCCTTTTCAATATTTTGTGTCTCCATTGATCTAATTGTATTTGTATTTATTTAACTTTTATTTAACTAGGCAAGTCAGTTAAGAACAAATTCTTATTTACAATGATGGCCAACCCCGGACGACGCTGGGTCAATTGTGCGCAGCCCTATGGGATGTGCTACAGCCTCGAATCGAACCAGGGACTGTAGTGACGCCTCTTGCACTGAGATGCAGTGCATTAAGACTGCTGCGCCACTCGGGACCACAAATATATGAGTATGAGTAGAGTGAAAAGTTGCTAGAATGGTTACACAACATTACTTGTGTTGTGTAACCATAATACAATATTACAATGCATGTATCTCTTTAAAAATATGTGTATTTATATGCTATTTTCAGATTTTATTGAACAGAGGGAGGATGACAGTGTGGAAAGATAGTTTATATCAGGCAGCCACCGTAGACGTGCGGCATAGACCACCCTAGACCACAATACACGTACCTCTTTTAAATATGTTTTTTTGTTTTTGTTTTGAGTTATAGCATAAAGTTGAACATTGTCTACTCAACCGCTTTAATAGTTCCCTGAAAAAAAAGACCCTTTATCAACAGTTAGTGGTGTGTTGCGCTATTGCAGGTTTCACAGAAATCACGAGCCATGTCACATGACGAACGTGTACAAACCAAGCCGGAAGTGGAGTGACGAACTGACGCACGACGTCAACCGGAACAGCTGTGCAACGGCCCCAAAACAGAAAACATCAAGACAGTATTTTAGTCTGAATTAAAGCTGGATCAAGATGACTACACCTGAAAAATACCCCAGGTCTTCAATTGAAGATGATTTCAACTATGGAACAAATGTTGCGACAGCGAGTGTGCAAATCCGGATGGGTAAGAGAAGACCCGTTGTAAAGTCTATTTACCTAGCTAGCCTAGCTGATGATGGTTGCTAACTAGCAATCTTTTCAATATGTCTAGATCATGCCTTGCCAAATGAAATAAACGACGTGACATTTATCGTGGTGGCAACTAACTAAACGACCGAATCAAATACATCTGCTGCTATAGAATGTAACTAAATAAATCATGATTTTTCAATGAGCCTACTTCGCTGTCTTATCTATTTATTCTCTCCCCGGAAAAGATTTCCTGCGCAAGGTATACACCATCCTGTCTCTTCAGATCATCCTGACCACTGCTACCTCTGCTCTCTTCATGTACTGTGACACCATCAAGGACTTTGTCCATTCAAGGTAAATTGTGAACTATTAGTAGGCCTGCATAAATTGTGAACTATTAGTAGGCCTGCATAAATTGTGAACTATTAGTAGGCCTGCATAAATTGTGAACTATTAGTAGGCCTGCATAAATTGTGAACTATTAGTAGGCCTGCGTAATTCAATGGGCATATCTGGGAAACACTGTGGTAGAAGGGTAATGAGGGTGGGTATAATTTGTGTTATGTTCCAACAGGAATCTGTTCCAAAAATACCTTCGTAAATAACATGGTTGCCAACAAACAACGCATAGACAGTTGTATAGCGGCAGAATAAGATACCGGGTAGAGAGGGTGGGCTATTTCATTAAGTTTTTCACTCGCCACGTTTATTCCAAAAAATATCTGTCCTCTCTCTGGTAGCCTACGGACAAACATTAAGAATAAGCTGCGTGGTGAGTTGATGCCTATTCGGCAGCTAGTTAGCTAGGGAATTGATCATGATACTTTGCATGCGTTGTTTGTTTGGCATCCTTGTACTTTACAAAGTTTTTGGTTCAGATTCCTGTTGGAACATAACACAAATTATTACCTGGGTAATGATATTGGTATGATATCCAATCCTCCACCCCCAAATAGCCCTTTACACCAGCATTGTGCCTGTATGTATATACTGTAAGGAGACTTGTATTTTGGCTACCCGATGACATCAAATGCCGATTATTCTAATCTCTCCAGCCTGGGAGTCAGTCTGTTTCTGTCATGTTGTCGACTCCTCATGGCACTTTCAATGGAGTATGCAAGGGACAAGAGTCCAACCAGATGTGCAATAGTATAATCTGTCCCAACACGCTGCCTGGTTGGCTTGGTTCTGACTCTCTCATTGGTTCTGTACCCCCTCCAGTCCAGCGGTTGTGTTGGTGTCAGCCATTGGCTCCCTGGTGTTGATCATTGCCCTGGCCTTCTACAGACATCAACATCCCATTAACCTGTACCTGCTTGCCGCATTCGTAAGTTCTGGTTTGCACAGATTGTATCCCAAATGGCACCCTATTCCCTACATAGTGCACTACTTTTGACCAGGGCCCATAGGGTTCTGGTTGAAAGTAGTGCACTATATAGGAATAGTGGGCCTGGTTAAAAGTAGTGCACTATATATGGAATAGTGGCCCTGGTTAAAAGTAGTGCACTATATAGGGAATAGTGGCCCTGGTTAAAAGTAGTGCACTATATAGGGAATAGTGGCCCTGGTTAAAAGTAGTGCACTATATAGGGAATAGTGGCCCTGGTTAAAAGTAGTGCACTATATAGGGAATAGTGGCCCTGGTTAAAAGTAGTGCACTATATAGGGAATAGTGGCCCTGGTTAAAAGTAGTGCACTATATAGGGAATAGTGGCCCTGGTTAAAAGTAGTGCACTATATAGGGAATAGTGGCCCTGGTTAAAAGTAGTGCACTATATAGGGAATAGTGGCCCTGGTTAAAAGTAGTGCACTATATAGGGAATAGTGGCCCTGGTTAAAAAGTAGTGCACTATATAGGGAATAGTGGCCCTGGTTAAAAGTAGTGCACTATATAGGGAATAGTGGCCCTGGTTAAAAGTAGTGCACTATATAGGGAATAGTGGCCCTGGTTAAAAGTAGTGCACTATATAGGGAATAGTGGCCCTGGTTAAAAGTAGTGCACTATATAGGGAATAGTGGCCCTGGTTAAAAGTAGTGCACTATATAGGGAATAGTGGCCCTGGTTAAAAGTAGTGCACTATGTAATGAGTTTGTTTCAGCGAACATTGTTTTCTTTCTCTCTTTCAGACTCTGTTGGAGTCGGTCTCTGTTGCTACCGCAGGTGAGTTCTGCCTTTGCTTGATGTTGATTAATCTTTTGAGAAGTTTTCTTTTCTTTTTAGTTCAAAATATCCACCGCTTCTATATAAATTATAAATTATATTCATGTCTCAATAAATAGTCAATTAGTTAATCTACTGTGAGACACCTGTGACCTCATTAGTAATATGATTATTCATAGTTTATTATTCCCCTCAGGAAATATCGACCCCCTACTGTGTTTCCATAGCAACACCACAGGCTTCACTCCTGCCTGCATCTGACATGGTATCCTATTCACTATATAGGGAATAAGGTGCACTAATTAGTGCCCTTTGTAGGGAATAGGGTGCACTAATTAGTGCCCTTTGTAGGGAATAAGGTGCACTAATTAGTGCCCTTTGTAGGGAATAGGGTGCACTAATTAGTGCCCTTTGTAGGGAATAAGGTGCACTAATTAGTGCCCTTTATAGGGAATAGGGTGCACTAATTAGTGCCCTTTATAGGGAATAGGGTGCACTAATTAGTGCCCTTTATAGGGAATATTGTGCACTAATTAGTGCCCTTTATAGGGAATAGGGTGCACTAATTAGTGCCCTTTGTAGGGAATAGGGTGCACTAATTAGTGCCCTTTGTAGGGAATAGAGTGCACTAATTAGTGCCCTTTGTAGGAATAGAGTGCACTAATTAGTGCCCTTTGTAGGGAAAAGGGTGCACTAATTAGTGACCTTTATAGGAAATACGTTTCAATTTCAGACGCAGTCCTCGTTGTTTGTTCCCTCCTATACATTGTGAAACAGGCATGTGTTTGTGTTGTTGTCTCTGTAGTGACCTTCTATGAGTATTCCATCGTGCTCCAGGCCTTCTTCCTCACAGCAGCTGTGTTCCTTGGGCTGACTGCCTACACCTTCCAGTCTAAGAGAGACTTCAGTAAACTGGGAGCTGGGTAAGAGGCCTTAAACTCCTCTCATACACCTGGCTGTGTCTGAAATAGCACCCTCTTTTTCAACAGTAGTGCACTATGTAGGGAATAGGGTCAGGGTTCCATTTTTGATGCAAACCTACCTGTTAGCTGCTCACTGTTAGATATATATTACCTATTTATTATAGCTGCTACACTGTTACAGATATATTACCTATTTATTATAGCTGTTTCACTGTTACAGATATATTACCTATTTATTATAGCTGTTACACTGTTACAGATATATTACCTATTTATTATAGCTGTTACACTGTTACAGATATATTACCTATTTATTATAGCTGTTACATATATATTATCTATTTATTATAGCTGTTACAGATATATTACCTATTTATTATACCTGTTACAGATATATTACCTATTTATTATAGCTGTTACAGATATATTACCTATTTATTATAGCTGTTACAGATATATTACCTATTTATTATAGCTGTTACAGATATATTACCTATTTATTATAGCTGTTACACTGTTACAGATATATTACCTATTTATTATAGCTGTTACACTGTTACAGATATATTACCTATTTATTATAGCTGTTACATATATATTATCTATTTATTATAGCTGTTACAGATATATTACCTATTTATTATAGCTGTTACACTGTTGCAGATATATTACCTATTTATTATAGCTGTTACACTGTTACAGATATATTACCTATTTATTATAGCTGTTACACTGTTACAGATATATTACCTATTTATTATAGCTGTTACACTGTTACAGATATATTACCTATTTATTATAGCTGTTACAGATATATTACCTATTTATTATAGCTGTTACATATATATTATCTATTTATTATAGCTGTTACAGATATATTACCTATTTATTATAGCTGTTACAGATATATTACCTATTTATTATACCTGTTACAGATATATTACCTATTTATTATAGCTGTTACAGATATATTATCTATTTATTATACCTGTTACAGATATATTACCTATTTATTATAGCTGTTACATATATATTATCTATATATTATACCTGTTACAGATATATTACCTATTTATTATACCTGTTACAGATATATTACCTATTTATTATAGCTGTTACAGATATATTACCTATTTATTATAGCTGTTACACTGTTGCAGATATATTACCTATTTATTATAGCTGTTACAGATATATAACCTATTTATTATAGCTGTTACACTGTTACAGATATATTACCTATTTATTATAGCTGTTACAGATATATTACCTATTTATTATAGCTGTTACAGATATATTACCTATTTATTATAGCTGTTACAGATATATTACCTATTTATTATAGCTGTTACAGATATATTACCTATTTATTATAGCTGTTACAGATATATTACCTATTTATTATAGCTGTTACAGATATATTACCTATTTATTATAGCTGTTACAGATATATTACCTATTTATTATAGCTGCTACAGATATATTACCTATTTATTATAGCTGTTACAGATATATTACCTATTTATTATAGCTGTTACAGATATATTACCTATTTATTATAGCTGTTACAGATATATTACCTATTTATTATAGCTGTTACAGATATATTACCTATTTATTATAGCTGTTACAGATATATTACCTATTTATTATAGCTGTTACAGATATATTACCTATTTATTATAGCTGTTACAGATATATTACCTATTTATTATAGCTGTTACAGATATATTACCTATGTGTTTTCAGAGGTTATTTCTAAACACTAAGCATGGTCTCAGGTTTGTTAGTGCTGTCTTGATGACAACGTCCACAGGAGCCACTAACACCCCTCCTTGATAAAGCTTCACCCACAACTGTATGGTTGTCAACTACAGCCAGAGTGTATTAGGGTACCTGCTGGTTGAACAGAATCTGAATCTTCACTGTGTTCCAGACTGTTCTCCTGCCTGTGGATCCTGATCATCGCTGGTTTCATGAAGGTGAGTTATGTCCGTTTTACAGTTTCTGTTACCTGTTAAAATTCTGTTTTCCTTCAGGTTACTACAGTAGAGGTGGTTTCAGGTAGTGGTTACTATGGTAGAGGTGGTTACTATGGTAGAGGTGGTTACTATGGTAGAGGTGGTTACTGTGGTAGAGGTGGTTACTACGTGGTAGAGGTGGTTACTACGTGGTAGAGGTGGTTACTACGTGGTAGAGGTGGTTACTACGTGGTAGAGGTGGTTACTACGTGGTAGAGGTGGTTACTACGTGGTAGAGGTGGTTACTACGTGGTAGAGGTGGTTACTACGTGGTAGAGGTGGTTACTACGTGGTAGAGGTGGTTACTACGTGGTAGAGGTGGTTACTACGTGGTAGAGGTGGTTACTACGTGGTAGAGGTGGTTACTACGTGGTAGAGGTGGTTACTACGTGGTAGAGGTGGTTACTACGTGGTAGAGGTGGTTACTACGTGGTAGAGGTGGTTACTGTGGTAGAGGTGGTTACTACGTGGTAGAGGTGGTTACTACGTGGTAGAGGTGGTTACTACGTGGTAGAGGTGGTTACTACGTGGTAGAGGTAGGTCATTACCACTCTTTTCAATATCCATTATCTCCTAATTTTGCATTATTTTTCTTATAAGTAGTCATTCCTCATTAACGCCTTGTCAGTCAGTCATCCATCTATCATCCGTCCATTCAGACATCCTTAATCTATCCGTCAATCATCCATCTATCATCCGTCCATCCAGACATCCTTAATCTATCCGTCAATCAGTCATCCATCTATCATCTGTCCATTCAGACATCCTTAATCTATCCATCAATCATCCATCTATCATCCGTCCATTCAGACATCCTTAATCTATCCATCAATCATCCATCTATCATCCGTCCATTCAGACATCCTTAATCTATCCATCAATCAATCCATCTATCATCTGTCCATTCAGACATCCTTAATCTATCCATCAGTCAATCCATCTATCCACAGTTTAATCTGAGTCTCCTCCTCCTCTCCTCCCCCCCAGCTCTTCTTCCAGAACGACACAGTGGAGCTGCTGTTTGCTGGTGCGGGAGCTCTGTTGTTCTGTGGCTTCATCATCTCGACACCCACCTCCTGATGCACCAGCTGTCCCCTGAGGAGCACGTCCTGGCCTCCATTAACCTGTACCTGGACATCGTTAACCTCTTCCTGCACATCCTCCGCATGCTGGACTCCATGAAGAAAACTGACCTTCTATTACCTCATTTAGTGCACTACGTTTTGACCAGGGCCCTGTATGAACGTGAGTGCACAGTGAAGAATAGTGTGTGGTTTGGGACTTGGCCCCCGATTTAGGTGATCAGCTGCTTGGCTCACAGGGTGACATGGGATCGATTCAGTTCTCAATCCAGTAACATTTTCTTGGAATTATTTATAAAATCCTCATAGAAAAGAAAATGGGCATTTATCGATTCACCTCCATGAATTAAAAACTGATTTGCCCTCCATCTCTGATAGCCAACCCTGCTGTAGATCCTTCCAGTGATTGTGAAACATTAACCCGTGGTCTAAGTTTAACCCCTGGAGATAATATTATATTATAACCGGTGCCATTTTGTTTTTTAAGCATTTTGGATCTGGCTGTGTTTTGGACTTCTGTTTTTGTTCTTATTCTGTTTATTATTCTGAATGTAAAACAAACAACAAAACATCCTATTTAATTGTGGGCAGCTCGCTCAGTGAATGATTCCTTTCTGAATATTCAGGCATACGGATTACATAAGGTTGTTTTGGTGTAAAAATCGTTCTACTTTAGTTTTAACTTCCATCCCCCTCGCTTGCTGGTATACTGAATAAACTGGCCATGATCCTTCTAGAAAGACTTGAATAGTAGTCACAGAAAAGTTTGATAAAATACACTATTCTCCACTATTGACTTCACCAGAGAAAATGTATCACATAGCAACCTATTCCCTATATAGTGCACTACTTTTTACCAGAGGCCATGTCCCAAATGGGACCCTATACCCTATATAGTGCACTACTTTTGACCAGGGTCCACATCCCAAATGGGACCCTATTCCCTATATAGCGCACTACTTTTGACCAGGGGCCGCATCCCAAATGGGACCCTATTCCCTATATAGTGCACTACTTTTGACCAGGGTCCGCATCCCAAATGGGACCCTATTCCCTATATAGTGCACTACTTTTGTCCCAAATGGGACCCTATTCCCTATATAGTGCACTACTTTTGACCGGGTTCCGCATCCCAAATGGGACCCTATTCCCTATATAGCGCACTACTTTTGACCAGGGGCCACATCCCAAATGGGACCCTATTCCCTATATAGCGCACTACTTTTGACCAGGGGCCGCATCCCAAATGGGACCCTATTCCCTATATAGTGCACTACTTTTGACCAAAGCCATATGGGGCATTTGATGACAGAGATTTGATATGCCAGCAAACAGAGGGATCCTCTGGGACCAGGAAACTACCTGGTGGGCAGAAGAATGTACAGTAGAATACTACCACATCAGATGTCAGGAAAGGGAATCTGAAGAACACTACAGGTCTGAACACCAAGAGGTTTCCATTAGACATTGTGTAAATACTAATGAAGAGATTTTACTAGGCTCTATATTCTGTTTCCTCAGTCATTCATTTATTAACAAACTTGCAAGTTGCCACGTGGAATGTAAAGTAGTTGCACATCTATTCGGTAAACTGTGAATCAACCGTCTATTGTATATGCTTTGACTTCTTGATTAAATTGTAAAGTGGAGTGTTTTAGATTTTCATGTAGGTACGTCTGCTTCCTCTAAGACTCACAGCTGGAATCAATGCCAAAGGTGATTCAAACAGGTGTCGACTCAGGGAGCTGAATACTTACACAACAACTATATTTTAGTTATAAAACATTTATTCATCAAAAAAATTTTTTTTTTTTTTTAAATCTTCCACTTTGACCTTAGAGTATTTTGTGTAGATTGTTGACAAAAAAATGGATTAAATCCATTTTAATCCCACTTTGTAGCACCATACAATGTGAAGAAATCCAAGGGGTCAGAATACTTCTGCAAGGCACTGAATATACGGTCTAAACTATGTTTGGCTGATAAGTAGGAGCCCACTGTGTTGCTATGGTAAATCGGCTCTGTTATAATGTTTGGTCACAAATTCCATTCAACCTGCTCTAAACCTAAATATGTTCATACATTCCAAACACATTGAGTGTTTTGAGGAAGGGAAAGGCTAGCCTGATCTCATCTTGATGACCATAGGAGTTGGTTAGACAGCACAAATAGATCTTGGACCAGGCTAGGAAAAGGCTACATTTGGTCGACATAAAGCGCTGTGACCAATGAGTTCAGAGTAGGGACAAGTTCCATCAGATGCTCTAAGCTTCTAGTCACCAATGAGTTCAGGGTAGGGACAAGTTCCATTCAAATGCTCTGAGCTTCTAGAGTCACCAATGAGTTCAGAGTAGGGACAAGTTCCATTCAAATACTCTGAGCTTCTAGAGTCACCAATGAGTTCAGAGTAGGGACAAGTTCCATTCAAATACTCTAAGCTTCTAGAGTCACCAATGAGTTCAGAGTAGGGACAAGTTCCATTCAAATACTCTTGAGCTTCTAGAGTCACCAATGAGTTCAGAGTAGGGACAAGTTCCATTCAGATGTTCTGAGCTTCTAGAGTCACCAATGAGTTCAGGGTAGGGACAAGTTCCATTCAAATACTCTGAGCTTCTAGAGTCACCAATGAGTTCAGAGTAGGGACAAGTTCCATTCAAATACTCTAAGCTTCTAGAGTCACCAATGAGTTCAGGGTAGGGACAAGTTCCATTCAGATGCTCTGAGCTTCTAGAGTCACCAATGAGTTCAGGGTAGGGACAAGTTCCATTCAAATACTCTGAGCTTCTAGAGTCACCAATGAGTTCAGGGTAGGGACAAGTTCCATTCAAATACTCTGAGCTTCTAGAGTCACCAATGAGTTCAGAGTAGGGACAAGTTCCAATTCAAATACTCTGAGCTTCTAGAGTCACCAATGAGTTCAGAGTAGGGACAAGTTCCATTCAAATACTCTAAGCTTCTAGAGTCACCAATGAGTTCAGGGTAGGGACAAGTTCCATTCAAATACTCTGAGCTTCTAGAGTCACCAATGAGTTCAGAGTAGGGACAAGTTCCATTCAAATACTCTGAGCTTCTAGAGTCACCAATGAGTTCAGAGTAGGGACAAGTTCCATTCAAATACTCTGAGCTTCTAGAGTCACCAATGAGTTCAGAGTAGGGACAAGTTCCATTCAAATACTCTGAGCTTCTAGAGTCACCAATGAGTTCAGAGTAGGGACAAGTTCCATTCAAATACTCTGAGCTTCTAGAGTCACCAATGAGTTCAGAGTAGGGACAAGTTCCATTCAAATACTCTAAGCTTCTAGAGTCACCAATGAGTTCAGAGTAGGGACAAGTTCCATTCAAATACTCTAAGCTTCTAGAGTCACCAATGAGTTCAGGGTAGGGACAAGTTCCATTCAAATACTCTAAGCTTCTAGAGTCACCAATGAGTTCAGGGTAGGGACAAGTTCCATTCAGATGCTCTGAGCTTCTAGAGTCACCAATGAGTTCAGGGTAGGGACAAGTTCCATTCAAATACTCTGAGCTTCTAGAGTCACCAATGAGTTCAGGGTAGGGACAAGTTCCATTCAAATACTCTGAGCTTCTAGAGTCACCAATGAGTTCAGAGTAGGGACAAGTTCCATTCAAATACTCTTGAGCTTCTAGAGTCACCAATGAGTTCAGAGTAGGGACAAGTTCCATTCAAATGCTCTGAGCTTCTAGAGTCACCAATGAGTTCAGAGTAGGGACAAGTTCCATTCAAATACTCTAAGCTTCTAGAGTCACCAATGAGTTCAGAGTAGGGACAAGTTCCATTCAGATACTTTTAAGTCAGTGGTATTCAACATGTTTCAATGGGGACCTCATTTTCTCCTCAAGAATTTATTGCGACCTCACCCCGTATAACGTTAAATTCATTGTGTTTTCACACCCTCATCAAAATGAAAAGAAACAAACAAATACATTTATTCAATAAACATTGAAAAAAAAAATCTTTATTTAAAAAAAATATATATATTTGTCCCACACAATAATATGTACTCTTTATAATAATAAGTATTCTTAATTCGCGACCCCATTGCAGTTCCCCGAACCTGACTGAAGTCCACTGTTCTAGAGCCACTAACGAGTTCAGAGCAAGGGAGGGGGTTGGGGGGGGCTACATTTGGTCAACAGAAAGTCCATTATTCAGTAGCCTGTTATGCATAAAGCTTCTCAGAGTATGAGAGCTGATCTAGGATCAGGTCATCCCCCCCCCCTGTCCATGTAATCTGATTCATTGTGATCTAAATGATACAACTGATCCTAGGTCAACATTCTGAGACGGTTGATGAGTCCCAGCTCCTTCAGTAAGTCAGGCTGTTGTCTGAGGTCTGTCTTCAGTGACTCGGGGATGTCCAGTCTGCCGTAGTCCTCCTCTTCTACCAGATTACGGATTAGCATCAGACAACACTCCTGCAGAGAGTACACTGGAACACAGAGAGAAACAATGATGTCTGTGAAACCTATCAACAGTCCTGTAGAGAGTACACTGGAACACAGAGAGAAACAATGATGTCTGTGAAACCTATCAACAGTCCTGTAGAGAGTACACTGGAACACAAAGAGAAACAATGATGTCTGTGAAACCTATCAACAGTCCTGTAGAGAGTACACTGGAACACAGAGAGAAACAATGATGTCTGTGAAACCTATCAACAGTCCTGTAGAGAGTACACTGGAACACAGAGAGAAACAATGATGTCTGTGAAACCTATCAACAGTCCTGTAGAGAGCACACTGGAACACAGAGAGAAACAATGATGTCTGTGAAACCTATCAACAGTCCTGTAGAGAGTACACTAGAACACAGAGAGAAACAATGATGTCTGTGAAACCTATCAACAGTCCTGTAGAGAGTACACTGGAACACAGAGAGAAACAATGATGTCTGTGAAACCTATCAACAGTCCTGTAGAGAGTACACTGGAACACAGAGAGAAACAATGATGTCTGTGAAACCTATCAACAGTCCTGTAGAGAGTACACTGGAACACAGAGAGAAACAATGATGTCTGTGAAACCTATCAACACTCCTGCAGAGTACACTGGAACACAGAGAGAAACAATGATGTCTGTGAAACCTATCAACAGTCCTGTAGAGAGCACACTGGAACACAGAGAGAAACAATGATGTCTGTGAAACCTATCAACAGTCTTGCAGAGAGTACACTGGAACACAGAGAGAAACAATGACGTCTTTGAAACTTGACGTGTTTTTACACATTCCTGGTCAGAGCTGGTCCCAGATCTGTCAATACTCCCTGGACATTGTTGGTCCCAGGCCTGTCAACACTCCTGGACAGAGCTGGTCCCAGGCCTGTCAACACTCCTGGACAGAGCTGGTCCCAGATCTGTCAACACTCCTGGTCAGAGCTGGTCCCAGGTCTGATTGTGCTTTTTGTCTACTCAATCGCCAAGCCAAATGATTTGTTACGACAATTCCATCAGGAGTTGGCCAGATCAGAAAAAGACCAGGCTACTATAAAGACCAGGGACCCAGGTTACTATAAAGGCCAGGGACCCAGGCTACTGTAAAGACCAGGGACCCAGGCTACTATAAAGACCAGAGACCCAGGCTACTATAAAGACCAGGGACCCAGGCTACTATAAAGACCAGGGACCCAGGCTACTATAAAGACCAGGGACCCAGGCTACTGTAAAGACCAGGGACCCAGGCTACTGTAAAGACCAGGGACCCAGGCTACTATAAAGACCAGGGACCCAGGCTACTATAAAGACCAGGGACCCAGGCTACTGTAAAGACCAGGGACCCAGGCTACTATAAAGACCAGGGACCCAGGCTACTATAAAGACCAGGGACCCAGGCTACTATAAAGACCAGGGACCCAGGCTACTATAAAGACCAGGGACCCAGGCTACTATAAAGACCAGGGACCCAGGCTACTATAAAGACCAGGGACCCAGGCTACTATAAAGACCAGGGACCCAGGCTACTATAAAGACCAGGGACCCAGGCTACTATAAAGACCAGGGACCCAGGCTACTATAAAGACCAGGGACCCAGGCTACTATAAAGACCAGGGACCCAGGCTACTATAAAGACCAGGGACCCAGGCTACTATAAAGACCAGGGACCCAGGCTCCTATAAAGACCAGGGACCCAGGCTCCTATAAAGACCAGGGACCCAGGCTCCTATAAAGACCAGGGACCCAGGCTACTATAAAGACCAGGGACCCAGGCTACTATAAAGACCAGGGACCCAGGCTACTATAAAGACCAGGGACCCAGGCTGCTATAAAGACCAGGGACCCAGGCTACTATAAAGACCAGGGACCCAGGCTACTATAAAGACCAGGGACCCAGGCTACTATAAAGACCAGGGACCCAGGCTACTATAAAGACCAGGGACCCAGGCTACTATAAAGACCAGGGACCCAGGCTACTATAAAGACCAGGGACCCAGGCTACTATAAAGACCAGGGACCCAGGCTACTATAAAGACCAGGGACCCAGGCTGCTATAAAGACCAGGGACCCAGGCTGCTATAAAGATCAGGGACCCAGGCTACTATAAAGACCAGGGACCCAGGCTGCTATAAAGACCAGGGACCCAGGCTACTATAAAGACCAGGGACCCAGGCTACTATAAAGACCAGGGACCCAGGCTACTATAAAGACCAGGGACCCAGGCTACTATAAAGACCAGGGACCCAGGCTGCCCCAGGGACCCAGGCTGCTAAAAGACCAGGGACCCAGGCTGCTATAAAGACCAGGGACCCAGGCTACTATAAAGACCAGGGACCCAGGCTACTATAAAGACCAGGGACCCAGGCTACTATAAAGACCAGGGACCCAGGCTACTATAAAAGACCAGGGACCCAGGCTACTATAAAGACCAGGGACCCAGGCTACCAGGGACCCAGGCTACTATAAAGACCAGGGACCCAGGCTACTATAAAGACCAGGGACCCAGGCTACCCAGGGACTACTATAAAGACCAGGGACCCAGGCTACTATAAAGACCAGGGACCCAGGCTACTATAAAGACCAGGGACCCAGGCTACTATAAAGACCAGGGACCCAGGCTACTATAAAGACCAGGGACCCAGGCTACTATAAAGACCAGGGACCCAGGCTACTATAAAGACCAGGGACCCAGGCTACTATAAAGACCAGGGACCCAGGCTACTATAAAGACCAGGGACCCAGGCTACTATAAAGACCAGGGACCCAGGCTGCTATAAAGACCAGGGATCCAGGCTGCTATAAAGACCAGGGACCCAGGCTACTATAAAGACCAGGGACCCAGGCTACTATAAAGACCAGGGACCCAGGCTACTATAAAGACCAGGGACCCAGGCTACTATAAAGACCAGGGACCCAGGCTGCTATAAAGACCAGGGACCCAGGCTACTATAAAGACCAGGGACCCAGGCTACTATAAAGACCAGGGACCCAGGCTACTATAAAGACCAGGGACCCAGGCTACTATAAAGACCAGGGACCCAGGCTACTATAAAGATCAGGGACCCAGGCTACTATAAAGATCAGGGACCCAGGCTACTATAAAGACCAGGGACCCAGGCTACTATAAAGACCAGGGACCCAGGCTACTATAAAGACCAGGGACCCAGGCTACTATAAAGACCAGGGACCCAGGCTACTATAAAGACCAGGGACCCAGGCTACTATAAAGACCAGGGACCCAGGCTACTATAAAGACCAGGGACCCAGGCTACTATAAAGACCAGGGACCCAGGCTACTATAAAGACCAGGGACCCAGGCTACTATAAAGACCAGGGACCCAGGCTACTATAAAGACCAGGGACCCAGGCTACTATAAAGACCAGGGACCCAGGCTACTATAAAGACCAGGGACCCAGGCTGCTATAAAGACCAGGGACCCAGGCTACTATAAAGACCAGGGACCCAGGCTGCTATAAAGACCAGGGACCCAGGCTGCTATAAAGACCAGGGACCCAGGCTACTATAAAGACCAGGGACCCAGGCTACTATAAAGACCAGGGACCCAGGCTACTATAAAGACCAGGGACCCAGGCTACTATAAAGACCAGGGACCCAGGCTACTATAAAGACCAGGGACCCAGGCTACTATAAAGACCAGGGACCCAGGCTACTATAAAGACCAGGGACCCAGGCTACTATAAAGACCAGGGACCCAGGCTACTATAAAGACCAGGGACCCAGGCTACTATAAAGACCAGGGACCCAGGCTACTATAAAGACCAGGGACCCAGGCTACTATAAAGACCAGGGACCCAGGCTACTATAAAGACCAGGGACCCAGGCTACTATAAAGACCAGGGACCCAGGCTACTATAAAGACCAGGGACCCAGGCTACTATAAAGACCAGGGACCCAGGCTACTATAAAGACCAGGGACCCAGGCTACTATAAAGACCAGGGATCCAGGCTGCTATAAAGACCAGGGACCCAGGCTACTATAAAGATCAGGGACCCAGGCTACTATAAAGACCAGGGACCCAGGCTACTATAAAGACCAGGGACCCAGGCTACTATAAAGACCAGGGACCCAGGCTACTATAAAGACCAGGGACCCAGGCTACTATAAAGACCAGGGACCCAGGCTACTATAAAGACCAGGGACCCAGGCTACTATAAAGACCAGGGACCCAGGCTACTATAAAGACCAGGGACCCAGGCTACTATAAAGACCAGGGACCCAGGCTACTATAAAGACCAGGGACCCAGGCTACTATAAAGACCAGGGACCCAGGCTACTATAAAGACCAGGGACCCAGGCTACTATAGAGACCAGGGACCCAGGCTACTATAAAGACCAGGGACCCAGGCTACTATAAAGACCAGGGACCCAGGCTACTATAAAGACCAGGGACCCAGGCTACTATAAAGACCAGGGACCCAGGCTACTATAAAGACCAGGGACCCAGGCTACTATAAAGACCAGGGACCCAGGCTACTATAAAGACCAGGGACCCAGGCTACTATAAAGACCAGGGACCCAGGCTACTATAAAGACCAGGGACCCAGGCTACTATAAAGACCAGGGACCCAGGCTACTATAAAGACCAGGGACCCAGGCTACTATAAAGACCAGGGACCCAGGCTGCTATAAAGACCAGGGACCCAGGCTACTATAAAGACCAGGGACCCAGGCTGCTATAAAGACCAGGGACCCAGGCTGCTATAAAGACCAGGGACCCAGGCTACTATAAAGACCAGGGACCCAGGCTACTATAAAGACCAGGGACCCAGGCTCCTATAAAGACCAGGGACCCAGGCTACTATAAAGACCAGGGACCCAGGCTCCTATAAAGACCAGGGACCCAGGCTACTATAAAGACCAGGGACCCAGGCTACTATAAAGACCAGGGACCCAGGCTACTATAAAGACCAGGGACCCAGGCTACTATAAAGACCAGGGACCCAGGCTACTATAAAGACCAGGGACCCAGGCTACTATAAAGACCAGGGACCCAGGCTACTATAAAGACCAGGGACCCAGGCTACTATAAAGACCAGGGACCCAGGCTACTATAAAGACCAGGGACCCAGGCTACTATAAAGACCAGGGACCCAGGCTGCTATAAAGACCAGGGACCCAGGCTGCTATAAAGACCAGGGACCCAGGCTACTATAAAGACCAGGGACCCAGGCTACTATAAAGACCAGGGACCCAGGCTCCTATAAAGACCAGGGACCCAGGCTACTATAAAGACCAGGGACCCAGGCTCCTATAAAGACCAGGGACCCAGGCTACTATAAAGACCAGGGACCCAGGCTACTATAAAGACCAGGGACCCAGGCTACTATAAAGACCAGGGACCCAGGCTCCTATAAAGACCAGGGACCCAGGCTACTATAAAGACCAGGGACCCAGGCTACTATAAAGACCAGGGACCCAGGCTACTATAAAGACCAGGGACCCAGGCTACTATAAAGACCAGGGACCCAGGCTACTATAAAGACCAGGGACCCAGGCTACTATAAAGACCAGGGACCCAGGCTACTATAAAGACCAGGGACCCAGGCTACTATAAAGACCAGGGACCCAGGCTACTATAAAGACCAGGGACCCAGGCTACTATAAAGACCAGGGACCCAGGCTACTATAAAGACCAGGGACCCAGGCTACTATAAAGACCAGGGACCCAGGCTACTATAAAGACCAGGGACCCAGGCTACTATAAAGACCAGGGACCCAGGCTGCTATAAAGACCAGGGACCCAGGCTGCTATAAAGACCAGGGACCCAGGCTACTATAAAGACCAGGGACCCAGGCTACTATAAAGACCAGGGACCCAGGCTCCTATAAAGACCAGGGACCCAGGCTACTATAAAGACCAGGGACCCAGGCTCCTATAAAGACCAGGGACCCAGGCTACTATAAAGACCAGGGACCCAGGCTACTATAAAGACCAGGGACCCAGGCTCCTATAAAGACCAGGGACCCAGGCTACTATAAAGACCAGGGACCCAGGCTACTATAAAGACCAGGGACCCAGGCTACTATAAAGACCAGGGACCCAGGCTCCTATAAAGACCAGGGACCCAGGCTACTATAAAGACCAGGGACCCAGGCTACTATAAAGACCAGGGACCCAGGCTACTATAAAGACCAGGGACCCAGGCTACTATAAAGACCAGGGACCCAGGCTACTATAAAGACCAGGGACCCAGGCTACTATAAAGACCAGGGACCCAGGCTACTATAAAGACCAGGGACCCAGGCTCCTATAAAGACCAGGGACCCAGGCTACTATAAAGACCAGGGACCCAGGCTACTATAAAGACCAGGGACCCAGGCTACTATAAAGACCAGGGACCCAGGCTACTATAAAGACCAGGGACCCAGGCTACTATAAAGACCAGGGACCCAGGCTACTATAAAGACCAGGGACCCAGGCTGCTACAAACAATACTGGAACACAGAAAGAAACAATCAAAATAACTTTTTGAAACAAGTAATGCATGTGTGGGTGGTGACAGGAACAACAACTTGAGGGGAAGTCTCTCAATAGTCTAGGTTTTCATCTCCTTGTCTGTTGCCTAGGCCTACCATTTATTTATTTTTAAACAGCCTATTTAATTTTTTTATTTTTTATTTTACCTTTATTTTACTAGGCAAGTCAGTTAAGAACAAATTCTTATTTTCAATGACGGCCTAGGGACACTGTGTTATTGACTTGTTAATTGTTTACTCCATGTGTAACTCTGTGTTGTCTGTTCACACTGCTATGCTTTATCTTGGCCAGGTCGCAGTTGCAAATGAGAACTTGTTCTCAACTAGCCTACCTGGTTAAATAAAGGTGAAATAAAAATATAAAAAATAAACTGCCTGTTCAGGGGCAGAACGACAGACTTGTACCTTATCAGCTCGGGGATTTGAACCTAGTAGCCTGGGACAGGGAACATGTCAATGCTATTATTGGTTTGACTCCTTTATATCGAGGTAGGTGACAACGAGGAAAGGAAACGACAGCACTAGGAAGTGTAGTGTACAACAGGTGTCTGTCAACGGGGTTGATGGGAAGCAACATAGAGAGGGACACACCTGGGGTAGCTATGACAACATTCAGAAACCTGGGGTCACCGTCCTCTTCATATTCGGTGGCAGCTGTTGGCATATAAACATCTTGCTGATTAGCTAAAAGTTTCGCCCCATTTCGAGCGGCTCTGAAAACCCATGGATGCGCTGCGGAGAGAGTGGGAATGAGATGGAGGGAAATTACATGTCACGAACAACAGCTTTCGGCTACAAATCATTCAATTCAACATTTGGGAAAGGCTCATAGCCGAGTAATGTTTTGTTGGGGTTTAACTGTCCTCTTGGTTCAACCCATAGCTAAATTACATTACATGTTAAACGTAATACAGATCAAGTATTTGAGTAACACAAAAAAGACATGAGGGAGGGACTCACTCAGAAAAGTATTCATACTTAATAACCCGTTCGTTCGTATATCGCCATAAGAAACTGGATGTCCGGAATAATCCAACCACCATGCTCGGGCGCTTTGTTTCGACTGATTAATAAAATTAACGTGGGTTTTGATGTCAGCATTTAGAGACCGGAGAGCTTTATTTTCCACGCTCACTACTTCCTGCTCCTCCATGACGATAATGCCACGACGATGTCATTCCCTAAACCAATCACGAGAGGTCGCTGTTGTTCAGCGCTCTGACGGGTCAGACATGAAACGTCATTCTCGGAACAACAGATGCCAATTGTCCAATAGAGTCCAATATAGTCTTATAGAGTCCAGTATAGTCCAATAGAGTCCAGTAGAGTCCAATATAGTCTAATAGAGTCCAGTATAGTCCAGTATAGTCCAATAGAGTCCAGTATAGTCCAATAGAGTCCAGTATAGTCCAGTATAGTCCAATAGAGTCCAGTAGAGTCCAGTAGAGTCTAATAGAGTCCAATAGAGTCCAGTAGAGTCCAGTAGAGTCCAATAGAGTCCAGTAGAGCCCAATAGAGTCCAGTAGAGCCCAATAGAGTCCAGTAGAGTCCAATGGAGTCTAATAGACTCCAAAAGAGTAATGTAATTTTATAGACTCCAATGGAGTCTAAAATAATCTTATAGAATCCAATAGAGTCCTCTTAAAGATCTCTGAGGGAGTCCTGTGTTATGCAGTAGTTAATGATGTGTAGTCCAGTAGAGTCCAATAGAGTCCTCTTAAAGATCTCTGAGGGAGTCCTGTGTTATGCAGTAGTTAATAATGTGTAGTCCAGTAGAGTCCAATAGAGTCCAGTATAGTCCAATAGAGTCCTCTTAAAGATCTCTGAGGGAGTCCTGTGTTATGCAGTAGTTAATGATGTGTTAACAACATTAAGGGTGTGTGTGTGTGTGTGTGTGTGTGTGTGTGTGTGTGTGTGTGTGTGTGTGTGTGTGTGTGTGTGTGTGTGTGTGTGTGTGTGTGTGTGTGTGTGTGTGTGTGTGTGTGTGTGTGTGTGTGTGTGTGTACTTGCAAGTAGAAAAAAACATGTTGACTCACCGTACTTGTAGAGACACGCCAGCAATGCCATCCTCCTCTTTCATGTTGCCTAAACGGTCTTTGACTCTTGTCACACAGGACACGCTTTTAGTTGTTGTTGACCCTGGCTATCTGGATAAAATGCTCCTTTCATGGGCAACGATGCGCCAGGCCAGCTAGTTAACATTAACAAGCTACATCTGGCTACACGTTGAACTTCCACCCTCTCAGGCCAGGGGCACAATGTATGAATTTACGGTTGGCTTGTCACGGCCGTCGTTCAAGGAACACCCGCGGTGCAGCGTGGTGGGCGTACATTTTCTTTTTTTTTTGTAAAATGTCACCAACAAAACAAGAAATAGCAAACACGACCGTGCCGCTTACAAGGGCTATAGTGCCCCTAACAAAGACAACTTCCCACAATCACAACAGGGGAAAGGCTGCCTAAGTATGATTCCCAATCGGAGAAAACAATAGACAGCTGTCCCTGATTGAGAACCATACCCGGCCAAAACATAGAAATACAAAAACATAGAATGCCCACCCAAATCACACCCCGACCAAAGCAAAATAGAGTTATAAAAAGTCTCTCTAAGGTCAGGGTGTGACATGGATCAGAATTGCCGTTATAATCATTGCCAGAATGGAGAATTAAGTAACACCACAAGTCCAAATCCCTATCTCCATCCATGGCAAATTTAGGAATGGGACAATTTTAGCTAGCTAGCTAGCCACCGGAGGTAACATGGTGTTACCTTGGATTGTAAACTGTCATGGTCAAAACATATAGATTCAATGGTTGTAAAGACGGGGAAAGGTCTGTAATAAAGAGATGCTCAGCTTTTTTGACACCACACTCCACAAAGCAAGTCCTGCAGCCTCTAGTTTTATCTCATCTTGATTATTGCCCGGTCATATGGTCAGGTGCTGCAAAGAAGGGCCTAGAAAAAGGGCAGCTGGTCCAGAACAGAGTGGCAGTGTAATCAGAGGGCTAATTATCAACACTACACCTGTCAGTCTCTCTTGGCTAAGAGTTGAGGACAGACCGGACTGACTGCATCACTTCTTCATTATCAACACTACGCCTGTCAGTCTCTCTTGGCTAAGAGTTGAGGACAGACCGGACTGACTGCATCACTTCTTCATTATCAACACTACGCCTGTCAGTCTCTCTTGGCTAAGAGTTGAGGACAGACCGGACTGACTGCATCACTTCTTCATTATCAACACTACGCCTGTCAGTCTCTCTTGGCTAAGAGTTGAGGACAGACCGGACTGACTGCATCACTTCTTCATTATCAACACTACGCCTGTCAGTCTCTCTTGGCTAAGAGTTGAGGACAGACCGGACTGACTGCATCACTTCTTCATTATCAACACTACGCCTGTCAGTCTCTCTTGGCTAAGAGTTGAGGACAGACCGGACTGACTGCATCACTTCTTCATTATCAACACTACGCCTGTCAGTCTCTCTTGGCTAAGAGTTGAGGACAGACCGGACTGACTGCATCACTTCTTCAATATCAACACTACGCCTGTCAGTCTCTCTTGGCTAAGAGTTGAGGACAGACCGGACTGACTGCATCACTTCTTCATTATCAACACTACGCCTGTCAGTCTCTCTTGGCTAAGAGTTGAGGACAGACCGGACTGACTGCATCACTTCTTCATTATCGACACTACGCCTGTCAGTCTCTCTTGCCTAAGAGTTGAGGACAGACCGGACTGACTGCATCACTTCTTCATTATCGACACTACGCCTGTCAGTCTCTCTTGGCTAAGAGTTGAGGACAGACCGGACTGACTGCATCACTTCTTCATTATCAACACTACGCCTGTCAGTCTCTCTTGGCTAAGAGTTGAGGACAGACCGGACTGACTGCATCACTTCTTCATTATCAACACTACGCCTGTCAGTCTCTCTTGGCTAAGAGTTGAGGACAGACCGGACTGACTGCATCACTTCTTCATTATCAACACTACGCCTGTCAGTCTCTCTTGGCTAAGAGTTGAGGACAGACCGGACTGACTGCATCACTTCTTCATTATCAACACTACGCCTGTCAGTCTCTCTTGGCTAAGAGTTGAGGACAGACCGGACTGACTGCATCACTTCTTCATTATCAACACTACGCCTGTCAGTCTCTCTTGGCTAAGAGTTGAGGACAGACCGGACTGACTGCATCACTTCTTCATTATCAACACTACGCCTGTCAGTCTCTCTTGGCTAAGAGTTGAGGACAGACCGGACTGACTGCATCACTTCTTCATTATCAACACTACGCCTGTCAGTCTCTCTTGGCTAAGAGTTGAGGACAGACCGGACTGACTGCATCACTTCTTCAATATCAACACTACGCCTGTCAGTCTCTCTTGGCTAAGAGTTGAGGACAGACCGGACTGACTGCATCACTTCTTCAATATCAACACTACGCCTGTCAGTCTCTCTTGGCTAAGAGTTGAGGACAGACCGGACTGACTGCATCACTTCTTCATTATCAACACTACGCCTGTCAGTCTCTCTTGGCTAAGAGTTGAGGACAGACCGGACTGACTGCATCACTTCTTCATTATCAACACTACGCCTGTCAGTCTCTCTTGGCTAAGAGTTGAGGACAGACCGGACTGACTGCATCACTTCTTCATTATCAACACTACGCCTGTCAGTCTCTCTTGGCTAAGAGTTGAGGACAGACCGGACTGACTGCATCACTTCTTCATTATCAACACTACGCCTGTCAGTCTCTCTTGGCTAAGAGTTGAGGACAGACCGGACTGACTGCATCACTTCTTCAATATCAACACTACGCCTGTCAGTCTCTCTTGGCTAAGAGTTGAGGACAGACCGGACTGACTGCATCACTTCTTCATTATCAACACTACGCCTGTCAGTCTCTCTTGGCTAAGAGTTGAGGACAGACCGGACTGACTGCATCACTCCTTCATTATCAACACTACGCCTGTCAGTCTCTCTTGGCTAAGAGTTGAGGACAGACTGGACTGACTGCATCACTTCTTCAATATCAACACTACGCCTGTCAGTCTCTCTTGGCTAAGAGTTGAGGACAGACCGGACTGACTGCATCACTTCTTCATTATCAACACTACGCCTGTCAGTCTCTCTTGGCTAAGAGTTGAGGACAGACCGGACTGACTGCATCACTTCTTCATTATCAACACTACGCCTGTCAGTCTCTCTTGTCTAAGAGTTGAGGACAGACCGGACTGACTGCATCACTTCTTCATTATCAACACTACGCCTGTCAGTCTCTCTTGTCTAAGAGTTGAGGACAGACCGGACTGACTGCATCACTTCTTCAATATCAACACTACGCCTGTCAGTCTCTCTTGGCTAAGAGTTGAGGTCAGACCGGACTGACTGCATCACTTCTTCATTATCAAAACTACGCCTGTCAGTCTCTCTTGGCTAAGAGTTGAGGACAGACCGGACTGACTGCATCACTTCTTCATTATCAACACTATGCCTGTCAGTCTCTCTTGGCTAAGAGTTGAGGACAGACCGGACTGACTGCATCACTTCTTCATTATCAACACTACGCCTGTCAGTCTCTCTTGTCTAAGAGTTGAGGACAGACCGGACTGACTGCATCACTTCTTCATTATCAACACTACGCCTGTCAGTCTCTCTTGTCTAAGAGTTGAGGACAGACCGGACTGACTGCATCACTTCTTCAATATCAACACTACGCCTGTCAGTCTCTCTTGGCTAAGAGTTGAGGACAGACCGGACTGACTGCATCACTTCTTCATTATCAACACTACGCCTGTCAGTCTCTCTTGGCTAAGAGTTGAGGACAGACCGGACTGACTGCATCACTTCTTCATTATCAACACTACGCCTGTCAGTCTCTCTTGTCTAAGAGTTGATGACAGACTGGACTGACTGCATCACTTCTTCATTATCAACACTACGCCTGTCAGTCTCTCTTGGCTAAGAGTTGAGGACAGACCGGACTGACTGCATCACTTCTTCATTATCAACACTACGCCTGTCAGTCTCTCTTGGCTAAGAGTTGAGGACAGACTGGACTGACTGCATCACTTCTTCATTATCAACACTACGCCTGTCAGTCTCTCTTGGCTAAGAGTTGAGGACAGACCGGACTGACTGCATCACTTCTTCTTTTTTATAAGAAACGTTCATGTGTTTAAAATTCCAAATTGTTTGTTTGTGTTACACACAGTTCTGACACACACACACACTTACCCCACCAGTAGTTCTGAGTGATTAGCGATTGTGAGGTCGGTTAGTTTCCGGTTCGTTTATATAAAAAAAAAATCACGATTTTCGGTTTGGATAATAAAAAATAAAAAAACATTAAATGCACTATGCATTATGTGATTTGAATTCTGTAACAAAGAATAAAACAATGAATAAAAGTCCCATGATGCTAGTGATTTACCATTACTGCTTATCACTTATCAACCATCATTGATACACTTTACTTTAATCAAATATTTCAGTTGTGTTTATTACATTAGTTTTATTTGATGACTTTATTATTTCATTCCAAATCCTCATCTCTATCGAGTTGCTGTCTGATTAAATCACAATTCTAGTAGTTCTTAAAAGTAAAAAATTTAGGACGGCTGAATACCAACTGTCAATCATTCATGTATTTTCAGGTAGAGACACAGTCACAAGCGACTCTTCTGTTTCTTACGTAGCAGGTCGCAAAAGAAACAGACGGACAATGGATTATGGTCGTTGTAGTTCATTATCACGTTTTCTGCACTAAACTATGGCCTGTTGGAAACTACAACTCCCTGCTACGTCGCACAGTTGGTGCATGTTCCTAATAAAATACCAATACCAAAAATGTAAACGTTGTCAATCTTATCGTCATCCTAATATGAATCTGCTGTAATTAAATCCCAACTCCACTCATCTATGTTTTGTTGCCTCTCTAGCTAACTGCAGCATCACATGTTTAAACGGAGGGACGTGCTTCCACCCAGGGAAGTGTATCTGTCCTGCAGGCTACGAGGGACCACGCTGTGGGATCAGTGAGTTACACTTTACCTAAAAACTACTACTGCTACTACTACTACTACTACTACTACTACTACTACTACTGGGACCACGCTGTGGGATCAGTGAGTTACACTTTACCTAACAACTACTACTGCTACTACTACTACTGCTACTACTACTACTACTACTACTACTACTACTGCTGCTACTACTACTACTACTACTACTACTGGGACCACGCTGTGGGATCAGTGAGTTACACTCTACCTAACAACTACTACTGCTACTACTACTACTGCTACTACTACTACTACTACTACTACTACTGCTACTACTACTACTGCTACTACTACTACTACTACTACTACTACTGCTACTACTACTACTACTACTACTACTACTACTACTACTACTACTACTACTGGGACCACGCTGTGGGATCAGTGAGTTACACTTTACCTAACAACTCTACTACTACTACTACTACTACTACTGCTACTACTACTACTACTGCTACTACTACTACTACTACTGGGACCACGCTGTGGGATCAGTGAGTTACACTTTACCTAACAACTACTACTACTGCTACTACTGCTACTACTACTACTACTACTACTACTACTGGGACCACGCTGTGGGATCAGTGAGTTACACTTTACCTAACAACTCTACTACTACTACTACTACTACTACTACTACTACTACTACTGCTACTACTGCTACTACTACTACTACTACTACTACTACTGGGACCACGCTGTGGGATCAGTGAGTTACACTTTACCTAACAACTCTACTACTACTACTACTACTACTACTACTACTACTACTACTACTACTACTACTACTACTGCTACTGTTTATCCTGTTACCACCCATACACTGGTGTGTTTATCCTGTTACCACCCATACACTGGTGTGTTTATCCTGTTACCACCCATACACTGGTGTGTTTATCCTGTTACCACTGGTGTGTTTATCCTGTTACCACCCATACCCTGGTGTGTTTATCCAGTTACCACCCATACCCTGGTGTGTTTATCCAGTTACCACCCATACCCTGGTGTGTTTATCCTGTTACCACCCATACACTGGTGTGGTTATCCTGTTACCACTGGTGTGTTTATCCTGTTAACACTGGTGTGTTTATCCTGTTAACACTGGTGTGTTTATCCTGTTACCACTGGTGTGTTTATCCAGTTACCACTGGTGTGTTTATCCTGTTACCACTGGTGTGTTTATCCTGTTACCACTGGTGTGTTTATCCTGTTACCACTGGTGTGTTTATCCTGTTACCACTGGTGTGTTTATCCTGTTAACACTGGTGTGTTTATCCTGTTACCACTGGTGTGTTTATCCTGTTACCACCCATACACTGGTGTGTTTATCCTGTTACCACCCATACACTGGTGTGTTTATCCTGTTACCACTGGTGTGTTTATCCTGTTACCACTGGTGTGTTTATCCTGTTACCACTGGTGTGTTTATCCAGTTACCACCCATACACTGGTGTGTTTATCCTGTTACCACCCATACACTGGTGTGTTTATCCTGTTACCACTGGTGTGTTTATCCTGTTACCACCCATACACTGGTGTGTTTATCCTGTTACCACTGGTGTGTTTATCCTGTTAACACTGGTGTGTTTATCCTGTTACCACCCATACCCTGGTGTGTTTATCCAGTTACCACTGGTGTGTTTATCCTGTTACCACCCATACCCTGGTGTGTTTATCCAGTTACCACCCATACCCTGGTGTGTTTATCCAGTTACCACCCATACCCTGGTGTGTTTATCCTGTTACCACCCATACACTGGTGTGGTTATCCTGTTACCACTGGTGTGTTTATCCTGTTAACACTGGTGTGTTTATCCTGTTAACACTGGTGTGTTTATCCTGTTACCACTGGTGTGTTTATCCAGTTACCACTGGTGTGTTTATCCTGTTACCACTGGTGTGTTTATCCTGTTACCACTGGTGTGTTTATCCTGTTACCACTGGTGTGTTTATCCTGTTAACACTGGTGTGTTTATCCTGTTACCACTGGTGTGTTTATCCTGTTACCACCCATACACTGGTGTGTTTATCCTGTTACCACCCATACACTGGTGTGTTTATCCTGTTACCACTGGTGTGTTTATCCTGTTACCACTGGTGTGTTTATCCTGTTACCACTGGTGTGTTTATCCAGTTACCACCCATACACTGGTGTGTTTATCCTGTTACCACCCATACACTGGTGTGTTTATCCTGTTACCACTGGTGTGTTTATCCTGTTACCACCCATACACTGGTGTGTTTATCCTGTTACCACTGGTGTGTTTATCCTGTTAACACTGGTGTGTTTATCCTGTTACCACTGGTGTGTTTATCCAGTTACCACTGGTGTGTTTATCCAGTTACCACCCATACACTGGTGTGTTTATCCTGTTACCACTGGTGTGTTTATCCTGTTAACACTGGTGTGTTTATCCTGTTACCACCCATACACTGGTGTGTTTATCCTGTTACCACTGGTGTGTTTATCCTGTTAACACTGGTGTGTTTATCCTGTTACCACCCATACACTGGTGTGTTTATCCTGTTACCACCCATACACTGGTGTGTTTATCCTGTTACCACTGGTGTGTTTATCCTGTTACCACTGGTGTGTTTATCCTGTTACCACCCATACACTGGTGTGTTTATCCTGTTAACACTGGTGTGTTTATCCTGTTACCACTGGTGTGTTTATCCTGTTACCACCCATACACTGGTGTGTTTATCCTGTTACCACCCATACACTGGTTCGAGTGCATTGCTCAACACACACCGCCTCCCCTGATCCAACCCACTCTTCTTCTACCCCTTGGTCTGTTTTCCATCCCTCCATTCTCTGATCTTTAGACAGACAGACAGACAGACAGACAGACAGACAGACAGACAGACAGACAGACAGACAGACAGACAGACAGACAGACAGACAGACAGACAGACAGACAGACAGACAGACAGACAGACAGACTGACTGACTGACTGACTGACTGACTGACTCCAGGCTTCATCCTCTACAGCTCCATCCTCTACAGCTCCATCCTCTACAGCTCCATCCTCTACAGCTTCATCCTCTATAGCTCCATCCACTACAGCTTCATCCTCTACAGCTCCATCCTCTACAGCTCCATCCTCTACAGCTTCATCCTCTACAGCTCCATCCTCTACAGCTCCATCCTCTACAACTCCATCCTCTACAGCTCCATCCACTACAACTTCATCCTCTACAGCTCCATCCACTACAACTCTATCCTCTACAACTCCATCCTCCACAACTCCATCCTCTACAGCTCCATCCTCTACAACTCCAACTCCATCCACAGCTCCATCCTCTACAGCTCCATCCACTACAACTCTGGTCTCTACAGCTCCATTCTCTACAACTCCATCCACTACAGCTCTGGTCTCTACAGCTTCATCCTCTACAGCTTCATCCACTACAGCTCCATCCACTACAGCTCTGGTCTCTACAGCTCCATCCTCTACAGCTCCATCCACTACAGCTCCATCCACTACAGCTCTGGTCACTACAGCTCCATCCACTACAGCTCTGGTCTCTACAACTCCATCCTCTACAGCTTCATCCTCTACAGCTCCATCCTCTACAACTCCATCCTCTACAACTCCATCCCCTACAACTCCATCCACTACAGCTCCATCCACTACAACTCCATCCACTACAACTCCATCCTCTACAACTCCATCCACTACAACTCCATCCCCTACAACTCCATCCACTACAACTCCATCCACTACAACTCCATCCACTACAGCTCCATCCTCTATAACTCCATCCACTACAGCTCCGTCCTCTATAACTCCATCCACTACAACTCCATCCTCTACAACTCCATCCCCTACAGCTCCATCCTCTATAACTCCATCCACTACAGCTCAATCCTCTATAACTCCATCCACTACAGCTCCATCCTCTATAACTCCATCCACTACAGCTCTATCCTCTACAACTCCATCCTCTACAACTCCATCCTCTACAACTCCATCCACTACAACTCCACCCTCTACAACTCCATCCACTACAGCTCCATCCTCTACAGCTCCATCCTCTACAACTCCATCCCCTACAGCTCCATCCTCTACAGCTCCATCCACTACAACACTACAACTCCATCCCCTACAGCTCCATCCTCTACAGCTCCATCCTCTACAGCTCCATCCTCTACAGCTCCATCCTCTACAGCTCCATCCTCTATAACTCCACCCTCTACAGCTTTAGCCTCTATGTGTGTTTAGTACAGTTCAAAACCAAGCGAATATTTACCATATTATGGTCTGGTCTGGTGTCTAGACCTGTTTAATAGTATGTGTGTGTGTGTGTTCTCTCTGATGTCACAGTGTGATCTGGCCAGGCTGGGCACAGTGAGCCCACAGGCCTTTGTTGGCATAGACAGGGATTTACTAGGCTGGTACTTTACCGGCTCACAGACATGGGATCAAATACCATTTCAAATCCCCTCAGACCTGGGTTCAGATACTATTTAAAATCCCCTCAGACCTGGGTTCAGATACTATTTAAAATCCCCTCAGACCTGGGTTCAGATACTATTTAAAATTAGATTTGTACCTTGTCAGCTCGGGGAGTTGAACTTGCAACCTTCCGGTTACTAGTCCAACGCTCTAACCACTAGGCTACCCTGCTGCCTCAGGTGAAGGAGAAGCAAGAGAGGGAGCTAGCTATATTGCGTTGTATTTTCTTTCACTTTGACTTTCACTTAGCGAGCGAATTCAGCTTAATAGTTTAGCCTACTCAAACACCCTGCTCAAACAGAGGGATGCTATGTGAGCTACACAGGACCTAGGAGGCTATAACAGAGGGATGCTATGTTAGCTAGCTGGCTATAACAGAGGGATGCTATGTTAGCTAGCTGGCTATAACAGAGGGATGCTATGTTAGCTAGCTGGCTATAACAGAGGGATGCTATGTTAGCTAGCTGGCTATAACAGAGGGATGCTATGTTGGCTAGCTGGCTATAACATAGGGATGCTATGTTAGCTAGCTGGCTATAACAGAGGGATGCTATGTTAGCTTGCTGGCTATAACAGAGGGATGCTATGTTAGCTAGCTGGCTATAACAGAGGGATGCTATGTTAGCTAGCTGGCTATAATAGAGGGATGCTATGTTAGCTAGCTGGCTGTAACAGAGGGATGCTATGTTAGCTAGCTGGCTATAACAGAGGGATGCTATGTTAGCTAGCTGGCTATAACAGAGGGATGCTATGTTAGCTAGCTGGCTATAACAGAGGGATGCTATGTTAGCTAGCTGGCTATGACAATCCGACACTGGAACACTTCCAAGTCAAATTAAGCTTTTGGTTTTGTTAATTTATTGCTACTGCCGGTATAACTGCTAAACTGCTTGCTGACGGTACACTGTACTGCACGATTGTAGCGGGTTTACCATCGAGTTAGTTCTAGTAGCTATGTTGACTATGACGTTAGCTAAAATTAATGGTGACAACGATGTAGGCTGTGTGTAGTGGTTAGCGGTTATGATATGAAGGTTAGGCTTGGAAAGTTTTTTTCGCCTGCTCACAGACAGCTGACTGTTGTGCACTGAAGTCCCCAAGTGAAGGGAAAAGGTGAGAGGAGGAGAGCGCATTGATGCGAGAAGGAATCATAGCTACAACGATCAAAGTGATCATGCTGTTTGTACGTGGCTGCTATGAAAGTGAACAGTTTTTCTTGTGATCAGGGGTGTAATTATTCAGCCGATTTGGTTGAAAAACGTTCTTAAAACAGAACGAAACTGGGATAAACCTAACTGAATTTGTCCAATAGAAACTCTCGTTTGCAACTGTTGGAATAATGATTACACCCTCGATCAGCTAGATGCAGACAGGAGTGTGCAAGGCGGTATTGAATGTGTCACTGTCTGTCACAAATGTCTCTTGATCTGTGTACCTACCATGTAAACTGTCATTCATAGGCTAGGTTGTATGACGGGTATAGGGAAAATCTGAGTGTCACGTTGGAGCCTAAACCTATCGATGTTACATTGAGCTGGGTGAATGGAATATGAATGACAGTCATCCAATAGGCTGTAAAATAACATTTTTGAAAATGATCGTCCTCCCTCAGCTTAAAAGGGCAGTGACTGCCACTGCTAGGATTATGGTCATGATCATTATAGGACCAATTAACAGCTGTCTATTCATTCTGTATAACATCCACCTGATGATTACTCATCACACAAAAAGACCAATGAACAGCTGTCTATTCATTCAGTATAACATCCACCTGATGATTACTCATCACACAAAAAGGACCAATTAACAGCTGTCTATTCATTCAGTATAACATCCACCTGATGATTACTCATCACACAAAAAGGACCAATTAACAGCTACAGAGTAGAAGCATATAACATCCACACGATCATCTAGTAAGACTATCCATCTGGAGCGTAGCATGCTAGTAAGGCTATCCATCTGGAGCGTAGCATGCTAGTACGGCTATCCATCTGAAGCGTAGCTTGCTAGTAAGGCTATCCATCTGGAGCGTAACATGCTAGTAAGGCTATCCATCTGGAGCGTAGCATGCTAGTAAGGCTATCCATCTGGAGCGTAGCATGCTAGTAAGGCTATCCATCTGGAGCGTAGCATGCTAGTAAGGCCATCCATCTGGAGCGTAGCATGCTAGAAAGGCTATCCATCTGGAGCGTAGCATGCTAGTAAGGCTATCCATCTGGAGCGTAGCATGCTAGTAAGGCTATCCATCTGGAGCGTAGCATGCTAGTAAGGCCATCCATCTGGAGCGTAACATGCTAGTAAAGGCTATCCATCTGGAGCGTAGCATGCTAGTAAGGCTATCCATCTGGAGCATAGCATGCTAGTAAGGCTATCCATCTGGAGCGTAGCATGCTAGTAAGGCTATCCATCTGGAGCGTAGCATGCTAGTAAGGCTATCCATCTGGAGCGTAGCATGCTAGTAAGGCTATCCATCTGGAGCGTAACATGCTAGTAAGGCTATCCATCTGGAGCGTCCATCCATCTGGAGCGTAGCATGCTAGTAAGGCTATCCATCTGGAGCGTAGCATGCTAGTAAGGCTATCCATCTGGAGCGTAGCATGCTAGAAAGGCTATCCATCTGGAGCGTAGCATGCTAGTAAGGCTATCCATCTGGAGCGTAGCATGCTAGTAAGGCTATCCATCTGGAGCGTAGCATGCTAGTAAGGCTATCCATCTGGAGCGTAGCATGCTAGTAAGGCTATCCATCTGGAGCGTAGCATGCTAGTAAGGCTATCCATCTGGAGCGTAGCATGCTAGTAAGGCTATCCATCTGGAGCGTAGCATGCTAGTAAGGCTATCCATCTGGAGCGTAGCTTGCTAGTAAAGCTATCCATCTGGAGCGTAGCATGCTAGTAAGGCTATCCATCTGGAGCGTAGCATGCTAGTAAGGCTATCCATCTGGAGCGTAGCATGCTAGTAAGGCTATCCATCTGGAGCGTAGCATGCTAGTAAGGCTATCCATCTGGAGCGTAGCATGCTAGAAAGGCTATCCATCTGGAGCGTAGCATGCTAGTAAGGCTATCCATCTGGAGCGTAGCATGCTAGTAAGGCCATCCATCTGGAGCGTAGCATGCTAGAAAGGCTATCCATCTGGAGCGTAGCATGCTAGTAAGGCTATCCATCTGAAGCGTAATATAACCAGGTAAAGACCTCGACAAGTAAAATCACAATCATGAAACCAAATGTAGCATTTACAAACTGTTTATTTAAATAATACATTACATTACATAAACAACAACAACAACATTACTTTAAAGGTTTTGTTACGATATATTAGACAGCTCATGTAGTGTCATCATGTTATAAACTAAATATAAAATAAAAACACTAAATAGTAACGTTTTTTTTAAGACAAATGTACTTGTTGTTTAATACTACTGAATTATGTCATCTAAAATAAAAACGACTAGATAAATACTCAACGAAAAAGTGGTTCACAACAAAAAAAAGTGTATTTAATCTGAATGTTAAAAATAAACGGATTACATCATATTTATCTGGGAAACTTTAAAGATTTGAATAGGATTTACACCGGAGATCAAGTCAGGGGGTAGAGATTACAGTTTCAACTGAAGACAGTAGAGATTCTTCTATATATTCAAACATTTATAGTTGAGGATTGTATTTCTTATTGCTTTCTTTGGCTTTCTTTCTTTCAGGAAGAGTGTTGCTGGTATGGTGATATAGTGTTGCTGGTATGGTGATATAGTGTTGCTGGTATGGTGATATAGTGTTGCTGGGCTGGTGACATAGTGTTGCTGGTATGGTGACATAGTGTTGCTGGTATGGTGGTATAGTGTTGCTGGTATGGTGACATAGTGTTGCTGGGCTGGTATGGTGACATAGTGTTGCTGGTATGGTGACATAGTGTTGCTGGGCAGATATGGTGACATAGTGTTGCTGGTATGGTATGGTGACATGGTGTTGCTGGTATGGTATGGTGACATAGTGTTGCTGGTATGGTGATATAGTGTTGCTGGGCTGGTATGGTGACATAGTGTTGCTGGTATGGTGATATAGTGTTGCTGGTATGGTATGGTGACATAGTGTTGCTGGTATGGTGACATAGTGTTGCTGGTATGGTATGGTGACATAGTGTTGCTGGTATGGTGACATAGTGTTGCTGGTATGGTGACATAGTGTTGCTTGTATGGTGACATAGTATTGCTGGTATTGTGACATAGTGTTGCTGGTATGGTGACATAGTGTTGCTGGGCTGGTATGGTGACATATTTTTGCTGGTATGGTGACATAGTGTTGCTGGTGTGGTGATATAGTGTTGCTGGTATGGTGACATAGTGTTGCTGGTATGGTGACATAGTGTTGCTGGGCTGGTATGGTGACATAGTGTTGCTGGTATGGTGATAGTGTTGCTGGTATGGTGGTATAGTGTTGCTGGTATGGTGATATAGTGTTGCTGGTATGGTGACATAGTGTTGCTGGTGTGGTGACAGTGTTGCTGGTATGGTGATATAGTGTTGCTGGTTTGGTGACATAGTGTTGCTGGTATGGTGACATAGTGTTGCTGGTATGGTGATATAGTGTTGCTGGTATGGTGACATAGTGTTGCTGGTATGGTGACATAGTGTTGCTGGTATGGTGACATAGTGTTGCTGGTATGGTGACATAGTGTTGCTGGTATGGTGACATAGTGTTGCTGGTATGGTGATATAGTGTTGCTGGTATGGTGACATAGTTTTGCTGGTATGGTGACATAGTGTTGCTGGTATGGTGACATAGTGTTGCTGGTATGGTGATATAGTGTTGCTGGTATGGTGACATAGTTTTGCTGGTATGGTGACATAGTGTTGCTGGTATGGTGACATAGTGTTGCTGGTATGGTGATATATATATATATATATATTTTACCTGGGAAATGGTTCACACAGCCGGGTAAACCTTTAGGAACCCTCTATCTAAGAGCGTAAGAAAATGAGATGAGTGTGTGTGTCTGTAGGAGCAGCTGACCATGTAGATTGGTCTAGGGTAGGTAGGTAGTGGGAGGGGATGAGGATAGGTATCTAAGGTAGCTAGGTAGTGGGAGGGGATGAGGATAATTATCTAAGATAGCTAGGTAGTGGGAGGGGCTGAGGATAGGTATCTAGGTAGTGGGAGGGACTGAGGGTAGGTATCTAAGGTAGCTAAGTAGTGGGAGGCGATGAGGGTAGGTAGGTAGTGGGAGGGGATGAGGATAGCTAGGTAGTGGGAGGGGATGAGGATAGGTATCTAAGGTAGCTAGATAGTAGGAGGGGATGAGGATGGGTATCTAAGGTAGCTAGGTAGTGGGAGGGGATGAGGATAGGTATCTAAGGTAACTAGGCAGTGGGAGGGGATGAGGATAGGTATCTAAGGTAGCTAGGTAGTGGGAGTGGATGAGGATAGGTATCTAAGGTAGCTAGGTAGTGGGAGGGGATGAGGATACCTAGGTAGTGAGAGGGGATGAGGATGGGTAGGTAGTGGGAGGGGATGAGGATAGCTAGGTAGTGAGAGGGGATGAGGATGGGTAGGTAATGGGAGGGGATGAGGATAGCTAGGTAATGGGAGGGGATTAGGATAGCTAGGTAATGGGAGGGGATTAGGATAGCTATGTAATGGGAGGGGATTAGGATAGCTGGGTAATGGGAGGGGATTAGGATAGCTAGGTAATGGGAGGGGATGAGAATAGCTAGGTAATGGGAGGGGATTAGGATAGCTAGGTAATGGGAGGGGATTAGGATAGCTAGGTAATGGGAGGGGATGAGGATAGGTAGGTAATGGGAGGGGATTAGGATAGCTAGGTAATGGGAGGGGATGAGGATAGGTAGGTAGTGGGAGGGATTAGGATAGCTAGGTAATGGGAGGGGATTAGAATAGGTAGGTAGTCGGAGGGGATGAGAATAGGTAGGTAGTCGGAGGGGATGAGGATAGGTAGGTAATGGGAGGGGATTAGGATAGCTAGGTAATGGGAGGGGATTAGGATAGGTAGGTAATGGGAGGGGATTAGGATAGCTAGGTAATGGGAGGGGATTAGGATAGCTAGGTAATGGGAGGGGATTAGGATAGCTAGGTAATGGGAGGGGATTAGGATAGCTAGGTAATGGGAGGGGATTAGGATAGCTAGGTAATGGGAGGGGATTAGGATAGCTAGGTAATGGGAGGGGATTAGGATAACTAGGTAATGGGAGGGGATGAGGATAGCTAGGTAATGGGAGGGGATGAGGATAGCTAGGTAATGGGAGGGGATTAGGATAGCTAGGTAATGGGAGGGGATTAGGATAGCTAGGTAATGGGAGGGGATTAGGATAGCTAGGTAATGGGAGGGGATTAGGATAGCTAGGTAATGGGAGGGGATTAGGATAGCTAGGTAATGGGAGGGGATGAAGATAGCTAGGTAATGGGAGGGGATGAGGATAGGTAGGTAGTCGGAGGGGATGAGGATAGGTAGGTAATAATGGTGTATAACATCACGTATGGGTATCAGTAGTCTACCACAGAGGAGAGGAGGTCCTGGGTGACTGGTCTGCAGACCTGGGTTCAAACTACTTTAAATAGTTAAACATGCTTATTAATATATTGTTGATTGAGTTTGTCTGGCTTAACAGACCAGTAGCACAGTCCTAAAACCGCAAAATCCACCCATCAAACCCCCGCCCATCAGACCCCGCCCACCAGGCCGCACCCACAGACCCCGCCCATCAGACCCCACCCATCAAACCCCTCCCACCAGGCCGCACCCATCAGGCGCCGCCAACCGGACTAGAGCAGATGCTGAAAGTATCTGAAAGATGTTGAATAGTGTTTGAACCCAGGTGTGGTTGTCTGGACCCGGCTCTTATACCACGTAATTGGTCTCTGCTGGGATGTCGGCATCGGGGACGTCTTTCACCTCCTTGGCAGAGGAGGAGTGCTGCTGAGGCTTGTGTTTAGGGCCTGATGAGAGACGATGGGTGTTAGAGGCACCTCCTCTGTATCCTGAGAGAGAGAGAGAGAGAGAGAGAGAGAGAGAGAGAGAGAGAGAGAGAGAGAGAGAGAGAGAGAGAGAGAGAGAGAGAGAGAGAGAGAAAAGGAGAGAGGGAGGGGGGTGAGTAGAGAGAGAGGAGGGAGGGAGGGAGGAAAAGAAAGAGAGGGGTGAGTAGAGAGAGAGGAGAGAGAAAGGGAGGGAAAGAGGGGGGTGAGTAGAGAGAGAGGAGAGAGAAAGGGAGGGAGGGAGGGAAAGAGGGAAAGAGTGGGGTGAGTAGAGAGAGAGGAGAGAGAAAGGGAGGGAGGGAAAGTAGAGAGAGGAGAGAGAGGAGAGAGGGGGAGGGAGGGAAAGAGAGGGGTGAGTAGAGAGAGAGGAGAGAGAAAGGGAGGGAGGGAAAGTAGAGAGAGGAGAGAGAGAGGAGAGAGAAAGGGAGGGAGGGAGGGAAAGAGAGGGGTGAGTAGAGAGAGAGGAGAGAGAGAGGAGAGAGAAAGGGAGGGAGGGAGGGAAAGAGAGGAGAGAGAAAGGGAGGGAGGGAAAGTAGAGAGAGGAGAGAGAGAGGAAGGTGGAAGGTAAGGTGATGGAAGGTAGAGGTGTAGAGGTCCTGAGGGGAGCACCACTCACCACTAGTCATGTGTTCCTATTGTTTCTAGTGTTTATAAGCCTCTGTTCCGATCTGGAACCAAATCAACGAGACTAATGACCGCTAATGACCCAACACCAAACAAACACCAAGAAGTAGCCTGTGTGTGTGTGTGTGTGTGTGTGTGTGTGTGTGTGTGTGTGTGTGTGTGTGTGTGTGTGTGTGTGTGTGTGTGTGTGTGTGTGTGTGTGTGTGTGTGTGTGTGTGTGTGTGTGTGTGTGTGTGTGTGTGATGTTGCAGATGGGTTTATTTTTTAATTAACCTTTTATTTAACTAGGAAAGTCAGTTAAGAATTCTTATTTAATAATGACGGCCTACAACGGGCCAAACCCGATCGAGAGCAGCCCTATGGGACTCCCAATCATGGCCGGTTGTGATACAGCCTGGATTCGAACCAGGGTGTCTGTAGTGACACCTCTAGCACTGAGACGCAGTGCCTTTAGAGAGGGAGCCCCAACATCTGACCTGGTGTTTTCCTCAGAGGCTCAACGAACAGCAGAGAAACTAACAACTCAAAGTGTAGAGTGGAGTTGAGCTTCTCAGAGCCCAAGCCTCTTCTTCTTCATTCAATGCTTCTATGAGCTGAACCCAAGTCAGCGTGGTGTTGAGTTACCCTATTCCCTGGCCCATTGTACACTAATTACCACCAGGCCTCATACAGCTCTGGTCAAACGTGGTGCACTATATATAGGGAATAGGGTGCCATTTGGGACAGCCTAAATCACTGTGGTGTTGCGTTACCGTGGGATTACATGTGATCCATCACCCTACAGGTGGCAGTCGACTGCCAGGTCTACATACCAAATGGAATCATATTCCCTACATGGCGCACTACCAGAGTAATAGTGATTAACCCTCATCAAAAGTACTGCACTATGTAGGGAATAGGGTGCTATTTGGGATGCCACCTTGGGAAAGTGGCTTTATGAGGGGGGGGGGGGAACGCAGCTTTGTAATGTGATTGTGTTACTAAACCACTAAACTCACTCTATTACAGTGTTACTAAACTCACTCTACTACAGTGTTACTAAACTCACTCTACTACAGTGTTACTAAACCACTAAACTCACTCTACTACAGTGTTACTAAACTCACTCTACTACAGTGTTACTAAACCACTAAACTCACTCTACTACAGTGTTACTAAACTCACTCTACTACAGTGTTACTAAACGACTAAACTCACTCTACTACAGTGTTACTAAACTCACTCTACTACAGTGTTACTAAACTCACTCTATTACAGTGTTACTAAACTCACTCTACTACAGTGTTACTAAACTCACTCTACTACAGTGTTACTAAACCACTAAACTCACTCTACTACAGTGTTACTAAACTCACTCTACTACAGTGTTACTAAACTCACTCTACTACAGTGTTACTAAACCACTAAACTCACTCTACTACAGTGTTACTAAACTCACTCTACTACAGTGTTACTAAACCACTAAACTCACTCTACTACAGTGTTACTAAACTCACTCTACTACAGTGTTACTAAACCACTAAACTCACTCTATTACAGTGTTACTAAACTCACTATACTACAGTGTTACTAAACCACTAAACTCACTCTACTACAGTGTTACTAAACCACTAAACTCACTCTACTACAGTGATACTAAACTCACTCTATTACAGTGTTACTAAACCACTAAACTCACTCTACTACAGTGTTACTAAACCACTAAACTCACTCTACTACAGTGTTACTAATCCACTAAACTCACTCTACTACAGTGTTACTAAACTCACTCTACTACAGTGTTACTAAACCACTAAACTCACTCTACTACAGTGTTACTAAACCACTAAACTCACTCTACTACAGTGTTACTAAACCACTAAACTCACTCTACTACAGTGTTACTAAACTCACTCTACTACAGTGTTACTAAACCACTAAACTCACTCTACTACAGTGTTACTAAACCACTAAACTCACTCTACTACAGTGTTACTAAACCACTAAACTCACTCTACTACAGTGTTACTAATCCACTAAACTCACTCTACTACAGTGTTACTAAACTCACTCTACTACAGTGTTACTAAACCACTAAACTCACTCTACTACAGTGTTACTAAACCACTAAACTCACTCTACTACAGTGTTACTAAACCACTAAACTCACTCTACTACAGTGTTACTAAACCACTAAACTCACTCTACTACAGTGTTACTAAACTCACTCTACTACAGTGTTACTAAACTCACTCTACTACAGTGTTACTAAACCACTAAACTCACTCTACTACAGTGTTACTAAACTCACTCTACTACAGTGTTACTAAACCACTAAACTCACTCTACTACAGTGTTACTAAACTCACTCTACTACAGTGTTACTAAACCACTAAACTCACTCTATTACAGTGTTACTAAACTCACTATACTACAGTGTTACTAAACCACTAAACTCACTCTACTACAGTGTTACTAAACCACTAAACTCACTCTACTACAGTGATACTAAACTCACTCTATTACAGTGTTACTAAACCACTAAACTCACTCTACTACAGTGTTACTAAACCACTAAACTCACTCTACTACAGTGTTACTAATCCACTAAACTCACTCTACTACAGTGTTACTAAACTCACTCTACTACAGTGTTACTAAACCACTAAACTCACTCTACTACAGTGTTACTAAACCACTAAACTCACTCTTGTTACAGTGGCGTCCATGCCAGCCCTCCTTACACAGGCACTTGTTAGGTTCCACACAGGTCCCATGGGCTCCACAGCTGGGCTCACAGACAGCTGCATTATCAGACACTCATATTATCAGAGACACACATTACACACAGACACACACACACACACACACACACACACACACACACATTACACAGACACACATTGTCAGAGACACATTGTCACACACACACACACACATTCACAACACATGATAACATGACTTTCACATACAAAACACAACACACACACTGTCTCATTCTTCACACACACACATGTCATGTGTTCCATTATACACACACACACAGCTCATCCCACACACACACAGTCAGGATACACACACGGTCAGACATACACAGACATACACACATTATCAGAGATACACATTGTCAGAGACGCATATTGTCAGAGACACATATTATCAGAGACACACATTATCAGAGACACACATTATCAGAGACACACATTATCAGAGAGACATATTGTCAGAGACATATTATCAGAGACACATATTGTCAGGGACACATATTATCAGAGACACATATTGTCAGGGACACATATTATCAGAGACACATATTATCAGAGACACACATTGTCAGAGACACATATTGTCAGAGACACACATTATCAGAGACACACATTATCAGAGACACACATTATCAGAGACACATTGTCAGGGACACATTATCAGAGACATATTGTCAGAGACATATTGTCAGGGACACACATACATATTCTAACACATGATAACATGACTTTCTGATACAAAACACAACATGGCACTGTCTCATTCTTCCATACCACATGTCATGTGTTCCATTATATCCCCTCAGCTCATCCCGAGGCGGGAGCCGTTTCCGGGGTGGGGTTAGACACCCTTGGAACACAGGTAGCCGTGGAAACCCTTGTCACATTTGCATTTGTTTTTCCCAGTGCATTTTCCTCCGTTCCTGCAGGCCTGGAGACATTTACCTGGGAGACACAGACACATGTAGAGTACTACTCATCTACACTGTACAGTTAACCCAAGGCCTCAGCCTAACGATTTGGAGACATTTACCTGGGAGACACAGACACATGTAGAGTACTACTCATCTACACTGTACAGTTAACCCAAGGCCTCAGCCTAACGATTTGGAGACATTTACCTGGGAGACACAGACACATGTAGAGTACTACTCATCTACACTGTACAGTTAACCCAAGGCCTCAGCCTAACGATTTGGAGACATTTACCTGGGAGACACAGACACATGTAGAGTACTACTCATCTACACTGTACAGTTAACCCAAGGCCCCAGCCTAACGATTTGGAGACATTTACCTGGGAGACACAGACACATGTAGAGTACTACTCATCTACACTGTACAGTTAACCCAAGGCCTCAGCCTAACGATTTGGAGACATTTACCTGGGAGACACAGACACATGTAGAGTACTACTCATCTACACTGTACAGTTAACCCAAGGCCCCAGCCTAACGATTTGGAGACATTTACCTGGGAGACACAGACACATGTAGAGTACTACTCATCTACACTGTACAGTTAACC
>NW_025745814.1:80000-198824 GCF_021184085.1 Oncorhynchus gorbuscha
TATTTTTATTATCCAAACCGAAAATCGTGATTTTTTTTTTATATAAACGAACCGGAAACTAACCGACCTCACAATCGCTAATCACTCAGAACTACTGGTGGGGTAAGTGTGTGTGTGTGTCAGAACTGTGTGTAACACAAACAAACAATTTGGAATTTTAAACACATGAACGTTTCTTATAAAAAAAGAAGAAGTGATGCAGTCAGTCCGGTCTGTCCTCAACTCTTAGCCAAGAGAGACTGACAGGCGTAGTGTTGATAATGAAGAAGTGATGCAGTCAGTCCAGTCTGTCCTCAACTCTTAGCCAAGAGAGACTGACAGGCGTAGTGTTGATAATGAAGAAGTGATGCAGTCAGTCCAGTCTGTCCTCAACTCTTAGCCAAGAGAGACTGACAGGCGTAGTGTTGATAATGAAGAAGTGATGCAGTCAGTCCGGTCTGTCCTCAACTCTTAGCCAAGAGAGACTGACAGGCGTAGTGTTGATAATGAAGAAGTGATGCAGTCAGTCCAGTCTGTCCTCAACTCTTAGACAAGAGAGACTGACAGGCGTAGTGTTGATAATGAAGAAGTGATGCAGTCAGTCCAGTCTGTCATCAACTCTTAGACAAGAGAGACTGACAGGCGTAGTGTTGATAATGAAGAAGTGATGCAGTCAGTCCGGTCTGTCCTCAACTCTTAGCCAAGAGAGACTGACAGGCGTAGTGTTGATAATGAAGAAGTGATGCAGTCAGTCCGGTCTGTCCTCAACTCTTAGCCAAGAGAGACTGACAGGCGTAGTGTTGATATTGAAGAAGTGATGCAGTCAGTCCGGTCTGTCCTCAACTCTTAGACAAGAGAGACTGACAGGCATAGTGTTGATAATGAAGAAGTGATGCAGTCAGTCCGGTCTGTCCTCAACTCTTAGACAAGAGAGACTGACAGGCGTAGTGTTGATAATGAAGAAGTGATGCAGTCAGTCCGGTCTGTCCTCAACTCTTAGCCAAGAGAGACTGACAGGCATAGTGTTGATAATGAAGAAGTGATGCAGTCAGTCCGGTCTGTCCTCAACTCTTAGCCAAGAGAGACTGACAGGCATAGTGTTGATAATGAAGAAGTGATGCAGTCAGTCCAGTCTGTCCTCAACTCTTAGACAAGAGAGACTGACAGGCGTAGTGTTGATAATGAAGAAGTGATGCAGTCAGTCCGGTCTGTCCTCAACTCTTAGCCAAGAGAGACTGACAGGCGTAGTTTTGATAATGAAGAAGTGATGCAGTCAGTCCGGTCTGACCTCAACTCTTAGCCAAGAGAGACTGACAGGCGTAGTGTTGATATTGAAGAAGTGATGCAGTCAGTCCGGTCTGTCCTCAACTCTTAGACAAGAGAGACTGACAGGCGTAGTGTTGATAATGAAGAAGTGATGCAGTCAGTCCGGTCTGTCCTCAACTCTTAGACAAGAGAGACTGACAGGCGTAGTGTTGATAATGAAGAAGTGATGCAGTCAGTCCGGTCTGTCCTCAACTCTTAGCCAAGAGAGACTGACAGGCGTAGTGTTGATAATGAAGAAGTGATGCAGTCAGTCCGGTCTGTCCTCAACTCTTAGCCAAGAGAGACTGACAGGCGTAGTGTTGATATTGAAGAAGTGATGCAGTCAGTCCGGTCTGTCCTCAACTCTTAGCCAAGAGAGACTGACAGGCGTAGTGTTGATAATGAAGAAGTGATGCAGTCAGTCCGGTCTGTCCTCAACTCTTAGCCAAGAGAGACTGACAGGCGTAGTGTTGATAATGAAGAAGTGATGCAGTCAGTCCGGTCTGTCCTCAACTCTTAGCCAAGAGAGACTGACAGGCGTAGTGTTGATATTGAAGAAGTGATGCAGTCAGTCCGGTCTGTCCTCAACTCTTAGCCAAGAGAGACTGACAGGCGTAGTGTTGATAATGAAGAAGTGATGCAGTCAGTCCGGTCTGTCCTCAACTCTTAGCCAAGAGAGACTGACAGGCGTAGTGTTGATAATGAAGAAGTGATGCAGTCAGTCCGGTCTGTCCTCAACTCTTAGCCAAGAGAGACTGACAGGCGTAGTGTTGATAATGAAGAAGTGATGCAGTCAGTCCGGTCTGTCCTCAACTCTTAGCCAAGAGAGACTGACAGGCGTAGTGTTGATAATGAAGAAGTGATGCAGTCAGTCCGGTCTGTCCTCAACTCTTAGCCAAGAGAGACTGACAGGCGTAGTGTTGATATTGAAGAAGTGATGCAGTCAGTCCGGTCTGTCCTCAACTCTTAGCCAAGAGAGACTGACAGGCGTAGTGTTGATATTGAAGAAGTGATGCAGTCAGTCCGGTCTGTCCTCAACTCTTAGCCAAGAGAGACTGACAGGCGTAGTGTTGATAATGAAGAAGTGATGCAGTCAGTCCGGTCTGTCCTCAACTCTTAGCCAAGAGAGACTGACAGGCGTAGTGTTGATAATGAAGAAGTGATGCAGTCAGTCCGGTCTGTCCTCAACTCTTAGCCAAGAGAGACTGACAGGCGTAGTGTTGATAATGAAGAAGTGATGCAGTCAGTCCGGTCTGTCCTCAACTCTTAGCCAAGAGAGACTGACAGGCGTAGTGTTGATAATGAAGAAGTGATGCAGTCAGTCCGGTCTGTCCTCAACTCTTAGCCAAGAGAGACTGACAGGCGTAGTGTTGATAATGAAGAAGTGATGCAGTCAGTCCGGTCTGTCCTCAACTCTTAGCCAAGAGAGACTGACAGGCGTAGTGTTGATAATGAAGAAGTGATGCAGTCAGTCCGGTCTGTCCTCAACTCTTAGCCAAGAGAGACTGACAGGCGTAGTGTTGATAATGAAGAAGTGATGCAGTCAGTCCGGTCTGTCCTCAACTCTTAGCCAAGAGAGACTGACAGGCGTAGTGTCGATAATGAAGAAGTGATGCAGTCAGTCCGGTCTGTCCTCAACTCTTAGGCAAGAGAGACTGACAGGCGTAGTGTTGATAATGAAGAAGTGATGCAGTCAGTCCGGTCTGTCCTCAACTCTTAGCCAAGAGAGACTGACAGGCGTAGTGTTGATAATGAAGAAGTGATGCAGTCAGTCCGGTCTGTCCTCAACTCTTAGCCAAGAGAGACTGACAGGCGTAGTGTTGATATTGAAGAAGTGATGCAGTCAGTCCGGTCTGTCCTCAACTCTTAGCCAAGAGAGACTGACAGGCGTAGTGTTGATAATGAAGAAGTGATGCAGTCAGTCCGGTCTGTCCTCAACTCTTAGCCAAGAGAGACTGACAGGCGTAGTGTTGATAATGAAGAAGTGATGCAGTCAGTCCGGTCTGTCCTCAACTCTTAGCCAAGAGAGACTGACAGGCGTAGTGTTGATAATGAAGAAGTGATGCAGTCAGTCCGGTCTGTCCTCAACTCTTAGCCAAGAGAGACTGACAGGCGTAGTGTTGATAATGAAGAAGTGATGCAGTCAGTCCGGTCTGTCCTCAACTCTTAGCCAAGAGAGACTGACAGGCGTAGTGTTGATAATGAAGAAGTGATGCAGTCAGTCCGGTCTGTCCTCAACTCTTAGCCAAGAGAGACTGACAGGCGTAGTGTTGATAATGAAGAAGTGATGCAGTCAGTCCGGTCTGTCCTCAACTCTTAGCCAAGAGAGACTGACAGGTGTAGTGTTGATAATTAGCCCTCTGATTACACTGCCACTCTGTTCTGGACCAGCTGCCCTTTTTCTAGGCCCTTCTTTGCAGCACCTGACCATATGACCGGGCAATAATCAAGATGAGATAAAACTAGAGGCTGCAGGACTTGCTTTGTGGAGTGTGGTGTCAAAAAAGCTGAGCATCTCTTTATTACAGACCTTTCCCCGTCTTTACAACCATTGAATCTATATGTTTTGACCATGACAGTTTACAATCCAAGGTAACACCATGTTACCTCCGGTGGCTAGCTAGCTAGCTAAAATTGTCCCATTCCTAAATTTGCCATGGATGGAGATAGGGATTTGGACTTGTGGTGTTACTTAATTCTCCATTCTGGCAATGATTATAACGGCAATTCTGATCCATGTCACACCCTGACCTTAGAGAGACTTTTTATAACTCTATTTTGCTTTGGTCGGGGTGTGATTTGGGTGGGCATTCTATGTTTTTGTATTTCTATGTTTTGGCCGGGTATGGTTCTCAATCAGGGACAGCTGTCTATTGTTTTCTCCGATTGGGAATCATACTTAGGCAGCCTTTCCCCCCTGTTGTGATTGTGGGAAGTTGTCTTTGTTAGGGGCACTATAGCCCTTGTAAGCGGCACGGTCGTGTTTGCTATTTCTTGTTTTGTTGGTGACATTTTACAAAAAAAAAAGAAAATGTACGCCCACCACGCTGCACCGCGGGTGTTCCTTGAACGACGGCCGTGACAAGCCAACCGTAAATTCATACATTGTGCCCCTGGCCTGAGAGGGTGGAAGTTCAACGTGTAGCCAGATGTAGCTTGTTAATGTTAACTAGCTGGCCTGGCGCATCGTTGCCCATGAAAGGAGCATTTTATCCAGATAGCCAGGGTCAACAACAACTAAAAGCGTGTCCTGTGTGACAAGAGTCAAAGACCGTTTAGGCAACATGAAAGAGGAGGATGGCATTGCTGGCGTGTCTCTACAAGTACGGTGAGTCAACATGTTTTTTTCTACTTGCAAGTACACACACACACACACACACACACACACACACACACACACACACACACACACACACACACACACACACACACACACACACACACACACACACACACACACACACACACACACACACACACACACACACACACACACACACACACACACACACACACACACAGAGAAATCAGTACCATGGACAACCACGTCATATTTAGCTTACATTGATTAGACTAAATCGTTTTCTGGTATCTTTTAGTTGTCTCTGTATTAGACTAAGCAGAGGTGGTTAGATGATGTTGTAATGTTGACGTTGAAATGACGCTGTAATAGCGGAGGCAGCTCCTGTTGTCTCTGTATTAGACTAAGCAGAGGTGGTTAGATGATGTTGTAATGTTGATGTTGAAATGGTGCTGGAATAGCGGATACAGCTCCTGTTCTCTTTACGACTTGCGGTAAAACTCTCCATGGTTCTAAATCAATAGTTTAGTAGTCTGAAAAAATGTTCCGGAAACATCAACGCGTTTGAGCGTGTAACTGTTTGTTACATGTGTTTGAGCGTGTAACTGTTTGTTACATGTGTTTGAGCGTGTAACTGTTTGTTACATGTGTTTGAGCGTGTAACTGTTTGTTACATGTGTTTGAGCGTGTAACTGTTTGTTACATGTGTTTGAGCGTGTAACTGTTTGTTACATGTGTTTTGTGGACTTCAACGGACAGATGTCGCTCTCCTGTGTTGTGATGAAACAAAAGGTGTGATTGAATTTACTCTGCCACTGTGTCTTCTTATTGTCTCGGCCTCTAAGCTTTACAGGAATATGGCTCTGAATATATACAGCAACACCTCCGCCATAGGCATTCCTGTCTCCTCTGTAGGCCCTACATCAGTGGTTCTTAACCTGGGTTCGATCGAACCCCAGGGGTTCGGTGAGTCAGTCTCAGGGGTTCGGCGGAGGTCAAGACACACAACCAGATTACAGGCACTGGTTACAGTGAGCAGCTTCCTCTTGAGCGGACAGCTTGATGAAAACCAATCTATATTCGGGACACCCAGAAAATAGACATATCTGTTAACAGCACACACATTACCAAGCATTGCACACATATTATCCAGATAATGAATGTCAGAACATGTTGGCCTATATAGCAACACCCTAAAATAGGAGGCTTTAGATGAGGTAGTGAAACTGCAACCACAACACTTTTAACAGCATTGGACATGAGATCATCTCTAAGCTTTACAGGGATATGGCTCTGAATATATACAGCAACACCTCCGCCATAGGCATTCCTGTCTCTTCTGTAGATGTTATATCCCTGTATTGCTACTGCTGTATTATCAAATGAATTATCTAAGTGAGTCTCAGAGATGGCCAGTATATGAATGTTATCAGATTTAGTTTTTTTCTCCAGTTATTGATCTCATAAACCTTATTTCTACGGTTATAGTACATATGATTAATAACATAATAATAATAATAATAACAGCTCTCTCGCTCCTTCCAGTCTTTTGATTAATAACATAATAATAACAGCTCTCTCACTCCTCCCAGTCTTATGATTAATAACACATATTTTTAGACCTTTCCAGCTTGACAAGAACATTGTCTGGCTAATAGAGTCAGTCAACAGGGCACTTGTGAGTGTCAATTGGTGTATGTGATGTGGGGCTGAAGCTACTGACCCAGAAGCTAGGCTCTCTCACTCCTCCCAGTCTTTTTGGGAAGGAGGGTGGACAATGAACCTGTTGTAGTGGATGTAAACAATGTCCCCACGCTCTCTTACAGCTTTCACGGCTGGGACAAGTTATTTTCCGCCTCTTGTGTACAGTCGTCGTTAAGGAAGATGTTTTGTTAGTCTCAAGGTCTTGGCTCTGTCCAGAACAGCCATCTTGTCCTATAACCTCAGGAACTTGACCACATATCGGCCTGTGTCTGTCACCTGGGCTGGTGACAGGTTTTCCAGACCTCAATCTTCCCATGATCCATCTGCAGCTTTTAGATTGATAATTTGTCTTCCTTTCTCCTCAGACTTGTCCCAGTGATGTGAATGTAACAGTTTAGCTTTCATCCGTCGCCTCGCCCCTACCTGGGCTCGAACCAGGGACCCTCTGCACACATCGACAACAGTCATCCACAAAGCATCGTTACCCATCGCTCCACAAAATCCACGGCCCTTGCAGTGCAAGGGGAACCACTACTTCAAGGTCTCAGAGCGAGTGACGTCACCCGATTGAAACGCTATAAACGCGCACCACCGCTAACTAGCTAGCCATTTCACATCGGTTACATGAAGACTCTGGTATGCAATCCACAACGATGTTATTTCACCTGGATTGTCCCTCTAGATATTTTCCATCTAGATATTCCCCAGCCATCTGTAATAATGAGAAAAGCTGATGAGAGCTGATGTTATCTCACATGAACTTACAGTTTGTTGTCATCTTGCTGCAAGTCTCTTTCAGGACATCCAGTTCTCCCTGAGAGAACTGCAAACTGTTCTTAATGCCCTGGACCTCTCTGGTCAGATCATCTTAATGTCCTGGACCTCTCTGGTCAGATCATCTTAATGTCCTGGACTCTCTGGTCAGATCATCTTAATGTCCTGGACCTCCCTGGTCAGATCACCTTAATGTCCTGGACCTCCATGGTCTGATCATCTTAATGTCCTGGACCTCTCTGGTCAGATCATCTTAATGTCCTGGACTCCCTGGTCAGATCACCTTAATGTCCTGGACCTATCTGGTCAGTTCCCCTTAATGTCCTGGACCTCCCTGCTCAGATCATCTTAATGTCCTGGACCTCTCTAGTCAGATCATCTTAATGTCCTGGACCTCTCTGGTCAGATCATCTTAATGTCCTGGACCTCTCTGGTCAGATCATCTTAATGTCCTGGACCTCCCTGCTCAGATCATCTTAATGTCCTGGACCTCTCTGGTCAGATCATCTTAATGTCCTGGACCTCTCTGGTCAGATCACCTTAATGTCCTGGAACTCCCTGGTCATATTTTCAGTCCTTAAAAGATTCTTCTGGACCTATCTGTCCTCAGTTCCCCACCGGCTGTTTTGGATCCATGCTCAGATCATCTTAATGTCCTGGTACCTCTCTTCCAGACAGATCATCTTAATGTCCTGGACCTCAAACTGGTCAGATCACCTTAATGTCCTGGGACCTCCCTGGTCAGATCATCTTAATGTCCTGGGACAATACTCCCTGGTCAGATCATCTTAATGTCCTGGAGCCACCCTGGTCAGATCATCTTAATGTCCTGGACCTCTCTGGTCAGATCACCTGGGAATTTTTATTTAATTTAATACATTTTAATTTGACAAAACTTTTATTGTATTTGGACTAAGTTCTGGGAAGCTATGTTCCTGTTGTTGTAACATCTGCCTGGGACATATTTTCAGTCGCCTGGGACAATATTCTTCACCTGTGAAAGAGAGACACTACTGTCCTCAGTGGTACTCCCACCGGCTTTGTTTTGGCCACAAGCCTGGGACAATACGCCGGCCCCAGCCACAAGGGCTAACCACGTCGCGGGCTGTGTTCAAGCTTTCAGGAAACCTTGCTAGCTTGAAATCTAGTTAGCAGCTAAGCTAGCTGCTACTCCAAGCAGCTCTATAGACTTTTGGAGGATCCCTGGACAGATAGTAGTGGTCCCAGCAACTGATGCTAACCACGTCACGGGATCCCCCTCTCAAAAGGTAGCTAGTAACCAACCTTCATCAATAGAACCCCTTTTCAGAGACTTTGAAAACAACAGACCGAGCTCGGTCGGAGTTCGTTGGTCCCCAGTGGTGAATGAAGTGTGTTTGTCTGGGGTTATGAAATGTGTACTGTGTCCGTGTTTCAGGTGAGTGTACCTTTGTCACAGCTGTCTCCATAGTAACCAGGTGGGCAGATGCACATCCCCGGACTCATACACAGTCCACCATTCAGACACCTGGGAGAGCAGAGGGCTGGGGGGAGCGGAGGAGGACAGGAGAGGAGAAAAATCTATGTCAGCAACCTCAAGTATTTAATTCACCTTCAGTTGCTGGTAACCCTTCACCCTTCCAACACTACATTCATTTAATTCACCTTCAACTGATGGTAACCCTTCACCCTTCAAACACTACATTCATTTAATTCACCTTCAACTGATGGTAACCCTTCACCCTTCCAACACTACATTCATTTAATTCACCTTCAACTGATGGTGACCTTTGCCAAGAGTGAATACCACTTCTCAACACTACATTCATTTAATTCACTTTCAAAAATCCATAGTCTATGATGCCTCAACCCTTCACCCTTCCAACACTACATGGTCATTGCGTAGTTCTAATTTTTCAGCTTCATTTTTTTTGGGGGGGGGGGGGGGTTCACCAAAAGGAGCTCCGTAGCCCTGTTTGAGTCTTTGAAATCCCCATGGAGAGTCCTTACTGTTCATATGATACAAAAACCACAACATTGTTCTCCACCCCCCTCAGTCAGTCTGTAGCTGGACAGAGTCTCTCCCTCTTTTAGAAAATAAAACAACAACATTGTTCTCCACCCCCTCAGTCAGTCTGTACACAGAGTCACTTCCTCTTTAAAAATCCAACATTGTTCTCCACCCCCTAGTCAGTCTGCCTGGACAGAGTCTCTCTCTAACCTCTTTTAGAGCCTTAAATAGATGGAACATCAACATTGTTCTCCACCCCCTCAGTCAGTCTTTGGACAGAGTCTTCTCTCTAACCTTTTTAAAGCCTTAAATAGATGGAACATCAACATTGTTCTCCACCCCCTCAGTCAGTCTGTAGCTGGACAGAGTCTCTCTCTCTCTAACCTCTTTTAGAGCCTTAAATAGATGGAACAACAACATTGTTCTCTCTCAGTCAGTCTGTAGCTGGACAGAGTCTGTTCAACCTATTTTAGATTAAATAGAGGGAACAACAACATTGTTCTCCCCCCCTCAGTCAGTCTGTAGCTGGACAGAGTCTCTCTCTAACCTCTTTTAAAGCCTTAAATAGATGGAACATCAACATTGTTCTCCACCCCCTCAGTCAGTCTGTAGCTGGACAGAGTCTCTCTCTAACCTCTTTTAGAGCCTTAAATAGATGGAACAACAACATTGTTCTCCCCCCCTCAGTCAGTCTGTAGCTGGACAGAGTCTCTCTCTAACCTCTTTTAGAGCCTTAAATAGATGGAACAACAACATTGTTCTCCACCCCCTCAGTCAGTCTGTAGCTGGACAGAGTCTCTCTCTAACCTCTTTTAGAGCCTTAAATAGATGGAACAACAACATTGTTCTCTCTCAGTCAGTCTGTAGCTGGACAGAGTCTCTCTCTAACCTCTTTTAGAGCCTTAAATAGAGGGAACAACAACATTGTTCTCCCCTCAGTCAGTCTGTAGCTGGACAGAGTCTCTCTCTAACCTCTTTTAGAGCCTTAAATAGATGGAACAACAACATTGTTCTCCACTCAGTCAGTCTGTAGCTGGACAGAGTCTCTCTCTAACCTCTTTTAGAGCCTTAAATAGATGGAACAACAACATTGTTCTCCACCCCCTCAGTCAGTCTGTAGCTGGACAGAGTCTCTCTCTAACCTCTTTTAGAGCCTTAAATAGATGGAACAACATTGTTCTCCACCCCAGTCAGTCTGTAGCTGGACAGAGTCTCTCTCTAACCTCTTTTAGAGCCTTAAATAGATGGAACAACAACATTGTTCTCCCTCAGTCAGTCTGTAGCTGGACAGAGTCTCTCTCTCTAACCTCTTTTAGAGCCTTAAATAGATGGAACAACAACATTGTTCTCCACCAGTCAGTCTGTAGCTGGAACAGAGTCTCTCTCTCTAACCTCTTTTAGAGCCTTAAATAGATGGAACAACACTGTTCTCCACCCCCCTCAGTCAGTCTGTAGCTGGACAGAGTCTCTCTCTAACCTCTTTTAGAGCCTTAAATAGATGGAACAACAACATTGTTCTCCCTCAGTCAGTCTGTAGCTGGACAGAGTCTCTCTCTAACCTCTTTTAGAGCCTTAAATAGAGGGAACAACAACATTGTTCTCCACCCCCCTCAGTCAGTCTGTAGCTGGACAGAGTCTCTCTCTAACCTCTTTTAGAGCCTTAAATAGATGGAACAACAACATTGTTCTCTCTCAGTCAGTCTGTAGCTGGACAGAGTCTCTCTCTAACCTCTTTTAGAGCCTTAAATAGAGGGAACAACAACATTGTTCTCCCCTCAGTCAGTCTGTAGCTGGACAGAGTCTCTCTCTAACCTCTTTTAGAGCCTTAAATAGATGGAACAACAACATTGTTCTCCCTCAGTCAGTCTGTAGCTGGACAGAGTCTCTCTCTAACCTCTTTTAGAGCCTTAAATAGAGGGAACAACAACATTGTTCTCCACCCCCCTCAGTCAGTCTGTAGCTGGACAGAGTCTCTCTCTAACCTCTTTTAGAGCCTTAAATAGATGGAACAACATTGTTCTCCACCCCCCTCAGTCAGTCTGTAGCTGGACCGAGTCTCTCTCTAACCTCTTTTAGAGCCTTAAATAGATGGAACAACAACATTGTTCTCCCTCAGTCAGTCTGTAGCTGGACAGAGTCTCTCTCTCTCTAACCTCTTTTAGAGCCTTAAATAGATGGAACAACAACATTGTTCTCTCTCAGTCAGTCTGTAGCTGGAACGAGTCTCTCTCTAACCTCTTTTAGAGCCTTAAATAGATGGAACAACACTGTTCTCCACCCCCCTCAGTCAGTCTGTAGCTGGACAGAGTCTCTCTCTAACCTCTTTTAGAGCCTTAAATAGATGGAACAACAACATTGTTCTCCCTCAGTCAGTCTGTAGCTGGACAGAGTCTCTCTCTAACCTCTTTTAGAGCCTTAAATAGATGGAACACGTGGTCGTCGCCGCCCAACCTGTCTGCCTGTCTGCCTGCCTGCCTGTCTGTCTGTCTGTCTGTCTGTCTGTCTGTCTGTCTGTCTGTCTGTCTGTCTGTCTGTCTGTCTGTCTGTCTGTCTGTCTGTCTGTCTGTCTGTCTGTCTGTCTGTCTGTCTGTCTGTCTGTCTGTCTGTCTGTCTGTCTGTCTGTCTGTCTGTCTGTCTGTCTGTCTGTCTGTCTGCCTGCCTGCCTGCCTGTCTGTCTGTCTGCTGACACTGACATGATTGTTTTTTCTGTCATGGAAAAACATTTCAAATAAATTTGCTCTCCATTTAACTAGTCTGGATGGAGCCTGTTTAACCAGTGCTTTGTAATTTCCATGCTGTTTTTAAGTTGTGGTGCCTTGAGGCAACGTTAAGCCGCAGCAAGCATAACCTTTTACAGATTCATTAATACATTTAAATGCAACGTGGTGGTTCTGTTGTTGTCTGAAAATGATAGGCCTGCCTGAGCAGGACTGGTGTCTCAAAACTGTGAAACAACACACAACCTCTTCTCTTTCTCTAGCCTTTCATTTCATAAGGTTTTATTTAGGTTTGTTTTGTTGTGGAGACATTCCAGGAAATAAAAGAAGATATTCCACCCAGCATTGTTGATGTGGGCCAAGGAGAAGGGAAAAAAACCCGCAAGAAAATCATTTTAATTTAATTCTATAGAATGAGCAACTCAAGCTATTGTGTTGACTGTGTGCTGTGTACTTACTGTATATCACTATGGTAGTGATGGAAGATAGATGGAATGGAATGGGTTGGATGTACAGACCAGACTAAACGTACCTTTCTCACAGTGCGGCCCGTAGAAACCATCCTGACACTCACACACCTGTCTCTCGTTGCAGAACCCACCGTTACGACAACCACCTGGACATTTAGCTGTGGAGACAGAGAGAGAGAGAAAGGGGGAAGAGAGAGAGAGAGAGGGGGGGAAGAGAGAGACAGAGAGGGGTGGGAAGAGACAGAGAGAGGCAGGGAGGAGAGAGAGAGAGAGGGAAGAGAGAGAGAGAGAGAGAGAGAGAGAGAGAGAGAGAGAGAGAGAGAGAGAGAGAGAGAGAGAGAGAGAGAGAGAGAGAGAGAGAGAGAGAGAGAGAGAGAGAGAGAGATGGAAGAGAGAGGTGGGAAGAGAGACAATAAAGAGACAGAACACGTGAGAAGAGAAAAATAACAAAGTTGAGATGAATGAATGGCTAGTGGAGTCCTCCCTCCCTTCTTTCCTTTCTTCCTCCCTTCATTCCTTCCTTCCTTCTGTTCTTCCGTCCTCGCCCTTCCTCCTCTCTCTGACACTCTCCATAGCCTGCCATCTCAGAAGACCACTTCAAGGGAACCACATTCCACTACAGTGCAGTGAGATGCCATGGACTTCTATCCCAAAGGGCACCCTATTCACACATCCAAATGGCACCCTATTCATCCAAATGGCACCCTATTCATCCATCCAAATGGCACCCTATTCATCCATCCAAATGGCAACCTATTCATCCAAATGGCACCCTATTCATCCATCCAAATGGCAACCTATTCATCCATCCAAATGGCACCCTATTCATCCATCCAAATGGCACCCTATTCATCCATCCAAATGGCACCCTATTCATCCATCCAAATGGCACCCTATTCATCCAAATGGCACCCTATTCATCCAAATGGCACCCTATTCATCCATCCAAATGGCACCCTATTCATCCATCCAAATGGCACCCTATTCATCCAAATGGCAACCTATTCATCCAAATGGCACCCTATTCATCCATCCAAATGGCACCCTATTCATCCATCCAAATGGCACCCTATTCATCCATCCAAATGGCACCCTATTCATCCATCCAAATGGCACCCTATTTATCCATCCAAATGGCACCCTATTCATCCATCCAAATGGCACCCTATTCATCCATCCAAATGGCACCCTATTCATCCAAATGGCACCCTATTCATCCATCCAAATGGCACCTATTCATCCAAATGGCAACCAGATTCATCCAAATGGCACCTATTCATCCATCCAAAACCAGCACCTCTATTCATCCATCCAAATGGCACCCTATTCATCCATCCAAATGGCACCTGGTTCATCCATCCAAATGGCAACCATTCATCCATCCAAATGGCACCTGGTTCATCCAGACAAATGGCACCTATTCATACATCCAAATGGCAGACTGAAAATCCATCTCAAACAGGGCCTGGTTCATTCAAATGGCACCAGCATCCATCAAATGGCACTGGATTCAAAGCAGACCAAAACCACCCTATTCATCCTGGATCAAATGGCAGACTGAAAACCAGAGCTCTACAACAGGGCCTGGTTCAAGACTGAAAACCAGAGCTCTACAACAGGGCCTGGGGCGAAGCAGACTGAAAACCAGAGCTCTACAACAGGGCCTGGTTCAAAGCAGACTGAAAACCATCCCCCTACAACAGGGCCTGGTTTAAAGCAGACTGAATACCATCTCCCTACAACAGGGCCTGGATCAAAGCAGACTGAAAACCATCGCCCTACAACAGGGCCTGGATCAAAGCAGACTGAAAACCATCCCTCTACAACAGGGCCTGGTTCAAAGCAGACTGAAAACCAGAGCTCTACAACAGGGCCTGGTTCAAAGCAGACTGAAAACCAGAGCTCTACAACAGGGCCTGGTTCAAAGCAGACTGAAAACCATCCCCCTACAACAGGGCCTGGTTTAAAGCAGACTGAATACCATCTCCCTACAACAGGGCCTGGTTCAAAGCAGACTGAAAACCAGAGCTCTACAACAGGGCCTGGTCAAAGCAGACTGAAAACCAGAGCTCTACAACAGGGCCTGGTTCAAAGCAGACTGAAAACCAGAGCTCTACAACAGGGCCTGGTTCAAAGCAGACTGAATACCATCTCCCTACAACAGGGCCTGGTTTAAAGCAGACTGAAAACCATCGCTCTACAACAGGGCCTGGTTCAAAGCAGACTGAAAATCATCTCCCTACAACATGGCCTGGTTTAAAGCAGACTGAAAACCAGAGCTCTACAACAGGGCCTGGTTCAAAGCAGACTGAATACCATCTCCCTACAACAGGGCCTGGTTCAAAGCAGACTGAAAACCAGAGCTCTACAACAGGGCCTGGTTCAAAGCAGACTGAAACCATCTCAGGGCCTGGTTCAAAGCAGACTGAAAACCAGAGCTACAACAGGGCCTGGTTCAAAGCAGACTGAAAACCATCTCCCTACAACAGGGCCTGGTTTAAAGCAGACTGAAAACCAGCGCTCTACAACTCAACATGAAGGAGAAGCCTTTGAGGTGGTAATGGTGGTCAACAGAGATGTCAAACTATCCTTCTTAGTCCCGGAGATCCATCGACGTGTGAGGAACCCTTGTTTCTGTCCAAAACGGCACCCCTATTCCCTACATAGTGCACTACTTCTGACCAGAACCCTATATAGGGAATAGGGACAGTACCTTAACACTGGCACCAGACAACATGTGGCCAGAGTCACAATAAGAAAACAATCTATGTGGATCAAAAAGCTCCCTATTCCAATTTAGTGCACTACTTTTGACCAGGTCCTATAATAGGACTCTGATTAAAAGTAGTGCACTATCTAGGGAATAGGGTACCATTTGGGATGTAACCAAGTCCCGCCGCGACTCACTGAGACAACAGTTACAGAACAAAACTGGCACGACTTCTCACACTTGTCCTTTTCTTTGACAAACACAAGTGGGTGTCCGGGGAATTTGTGTTTGGTAAGACTTCGACGAAAGCTGGCACCAATATCGATTCTTGTTTTACGTTGAAGGAACACGGATGAAAAAAGTCTAAAGTAGTGCTTGTCTCATTCACTTTATACGACGAGACCCATCTGGAGAAAAAGAAAGAGACGGAGGGATGAGTTTGGTTTCAGTCAACTCAGGATTCACTCTATCACTCTATCCAACACAAGGGACAAAGGCAGGGACGAGTCTGGTTTCAGTTAACTCAGGATTCACTCTATCCAACACCAGGAACAGAGGAAGGGACTCTATTCTATTTCCTATATAGGGCACTACTGTTGACCAGGGACCATAGGGCACTACTGTTGACCAGGGACCATAGTGCACTGCTGTTGACCAGGGACCATAGGGCACTGCTGTTGACCAGGGACCATAGGGCACTACTGTTGACCAGGGACCATAGGGCACTACTGTTGACCAGGGACCATAGGGCACTACTGTTGACCAGGGACCATAGGGCACTACTGTTGACCAGGGACCATAGGGCACTACTGTTGACCAGGGACCATAGGGCACTGCTGTTGACCACGGACCATAGGGCACTACTGTTGACCAGGGACCATAGGGCACTGCTGTTGACCAGGGACCATAGGGCACTGCTGTTGACCAGGGACCAATAGGGCAGGGACCATAGGACACTACTGTTGACCAGGGACCATAGGGCACTGCTGTTGACCAGGGACCATAGGGCACTGCTGTTGACCAGGGACCATAGGGCACTGCTGTTGACCAGGGACCATAGGGCACTGCTGTTGACCAGGGACCAATAGGGCACTGCTGTTGACCAGGGACCAATAGGGCACTGCTGTTGACCAGGGACCATAGGGCACTGCTGTTGACCAGGGACCATAGGGCACTGCTGTTGACCAGGGACCATAGGGCACTGCTGTTGACCAGGGACCATAGGGCACTGCTGTTGACCAGGGACCAATAGGGCACTGCTGTTGACCAGGGACCATAGGGCACTGCTATAGACCAGGGACCATAGGGCACTGCTGTTGACCAGGGACCATAGGGCACTGCTGTTGACCAGGGACCATAGGGCACTGCTGTTGACCAGGGACCATAGGGCACTGCTGTTGACCAGGGACCATAGGGCACTGCTGTTGACCAGGGACCATAGGGCACTACTGTTGACCAGGGACCATAGGGCACTGCTGTTGACCAGGGACCATAGGGCACTACTGTTGACCAGGGACCATAGGGCACTGCTGTTGACCAGGGACCATAGGGCACTGCTGTTGTCCAGGGACCATAGGGCACTACTGTTGACCAGGGACCATAGGGCACTACTGTTGACCAGGGACCATAGGGCACTGCTGTTGACCAGGGACCAATAGGGCAGGGACCATAGGACACTACTGTTGACCAGGGACCATAGGGCACTGCTGTTGACCAGGGACCATAGGGCACTACTGTTGACCAGGGACCATAGGGCACTGCTGTTGACCAGGGACCATAGGGCACTGCTGTTGACCAGGGACCATAGGGCACTGCTGTTGACCAGGGACCATAGGGGACTACTGTTGACCAGGGACCATAGGGCACTACTGTTGACCAGGGACCATAGGGCACTGCTGTTGACCAGGGACCAATAGGGCACTGCTGTTGACCAGGGACCATAGGGCACTACTGCTGACCAGGGACCATAGGGCACTGCTGTTGACCAGGGACCATAGGGCACTACTGTTGACCAGGGACCATAGGGCACTGCTGTTGACCAGGGACCATAGGGCACTGCTGTTGACCAGGGACCATAGGGCACTGCTGTTGACCAGGGACCATAGGGCACTACTGTTGACCAGGGACCATAGGGCACTACTGTTGACCAGGGACCATAGGGCACTGCTGTTGACCAGGGACCAATAGGGCACTGCTGTTGACCAGGGACCAATAGGGCACTGCTGTTGTCCATATACAGTAGAGAGGCTCTATACAGTAGAGGTTATATACAGTAGAGAGGCTATATACAGTAGAGGTTATATACAGTAGAGAGGTTATATACAGTAGAGGGGCTATATACAGTAGAGGGGCTATATACAGTAGAGAGGTTATATACAGTAGAGGTTATTTACAGTAGAGAGGTTATATACAGTAGAGGTTATATACAGTAGAGAGGCTATATACAGTAGAGAGGCTCTATACAGTAGAGGTTATATACAGTAGAGGGGCTATATACAGTAGAGGGGCTATATACAGTAGAGAGGTTATATACAGTAGAGGGGCTATATACAGTAGAGGGGCTATATACAGTAGAGAGGTTATATACAGTAGAGGGGCTATATACAGTAGAGAGGTTATATACAGTAGAGGGGCTATATACAGTAGAGAGGTTATATACAGTAGAGGGGCTATATACAGTAGAGAGGTTATATACAGTAGAGGGGCTCTATACAGTAGAGGTTATATACAGTAGATAGGCTCTATACAGTAGGGAGGCTCTATACAGTAGAGAGGTTATATACAGTAGAGAGGTTATATACAGTAGAGAGGCTATATACAGTTGTGAGGCTCTATACATTAGAGAGGCTCTATACAGTAGGGAGGCTCTATACAGTAGAGAGGTTATATACAGTAGAGGTTATATACAGTAGAGAGGCTATATACAGTAGAGGCTATATACAGTAGAGAGGTTATATAGAGTAGAGAGGCTATATACAGTAGAGAGGCTATATAGTGTAGGGAGGCTCTATACAGTAGAGAGGTTATATACAGTAGAGGTTATATACAGTAGAGAGGCTATATACAGTAGAGGCTATATACAGTAGAGAGGCTCTATACAGTAGAGAGGCTATATACAGTAGAGAGGTTATATAGAGTAGAGAGGCTATATACAGTAGAGAGGCTATATAGAGTAGAGAGGCTTCATACAGTAGAGAGGCTATATACAGTAGAGAGGCTTTATACATTTACATTTACATTTAAGTCATTTGGCAGACGCTCTTATCCAGAGCGACTTACAAATTGGTGCATTCACCTTATGACATCCAGTGGAACAGTCACTTTACAATAGTGCATCTAAATCTTAAAGGGGAGGGGGGTGAGAGGGATTACTTATCCTATCCTAGGTATTCCTTAAAGAGGTGGGGTTTCAGGTGTCTCCGGAAGGTGGTGATTGACTCCGCTGTCCTGGCGTCGTGAGGGAGTTTGTTCCACCATTGGGGGGCCAGAGCAGCGAACAGTTTTGACTGGGCTGAGCGGGAGCTGTACTTCCTCAGTGGTAGGGAGGCGAGCAGGCCAGAGGTGGATGAACGCAGTGCCCTTGTTTGGGTGTAGGGCCTGATCAGAGCCTGGAGGTACTGAGGTGCCATTCCCCTCACAGCTCCGTAGGCAAGCACCATGGTCTTGTAGCGGATGCGAGCTTCAACTGGAAGCCAGTGGAGAGAACGGAGGAGCGGGGTGACGTGAGAGAACTTGGGAAGGTTGAACACCAGACGGGCTGCGGCGTTCTGGATGAGTTGAAGGGGTTTAATGGCACAGGCAGGGAGCCCAGCCAACAGCGAGTTGCAGTAATCCAGACGGGAGATGACAAGTGCCTGGATTAGGACCTGCGCCGCTTCCTGTGTGAGACAGGGTCGTACTCTGCGGATGTTGTAGAGCATGAACCTACAGGAACGGGCCACCGCCTTGATGTTGGTTGAGAACGACAGGGTGTTGTCCAGGATCACGCCAAGGTTCTTGGCGCTCTGGGAGGAGGACACAATGGAGTTGTCAACCGTGATGGCGAGATCATGGAACGGGCAGTCCTTCCCCGGGAGGAAGAGCAGCTCCGTCTTGCCGAGGTTCAGCTTGAGGTGGTGATCCGTCATCCACACTGATATGTCTGCCAGACATGCAGAGATGCGATTCGCCACCTGGTCATCAGAAGGGGGAAAGGAGAAGATTAATTGTGTGTCGTCTGCATAGCAATGATAGGAGAGACCATGTGAGGTTATGACAGAGCCAAGTGACTTGGTGTATAGCGAGAATAGGAGAGGGCCAAGAACAGAGCCCTGGGGGACACCAGTGGTGAGAGCGCGTGGTGAGGAGACAGATTCTCGCCACGCCACCTGGTAGGAACGGCCTGTCAGGTAGGACGCAATCCAAGCGTGGGCCGCGCCGGAGATGCCCAACTCGGAGAGGGTGGAGAGGAGGATCTGATGGTTCACAGTATCGAAGGCAGCCGATAGATCTAGAAGGATGAGAGCAGAGGAGAGAGAGTTAGCTTTAGCAGTGCGGAGCGCCTCCGTGATACAGAGGAGAGCAGTCTCAGTTGAATGACTAGTCTTGAAACCTGACTGATTTGGATCAAGAAGGTCATTCAGAGAGAGATAGCGGGAGAGCTGGCCAAGGACGGCACGTTCAAGAGTTTTGGAGAGAAAAGAAAGAAGGGATACTGGTCTGTAATTGTTGACATCGGAGGGATCGAGTGTAGGTTTTTTCAGAAGGGGTGCAACTCTCGCTCTCTTGAAGACGGAAGGGACATAGCCAGCGGTCAGGGATGAGTTGATGAGCGAGGTGAGGTAAGGGAGAAGGTCTCCGGAAATGGTCTGGAGAAGAGAGGAGGGGATAGGGTCAAGCGGGCAGGTTGTTGGGCGGCCGGCCGTCACAAGACGCGAGATTTCATCTGGAGAGAGAGGGGAGAAAGAGGTCAGAGCACAGGGTAGGGCAGTGTGAGCAGAACCAGCGGTGCCGTTTGACTTAGCAAACGAGGATCGGATGTCGTCGACCTTCTTTTCAAAATGGTTGACGAAGTCATCTGCAGAGAGGGAGGAGGGGGGAGGGGGAGGAGGATTCAGGAGGGAGGAGAAGGTGGCAAAGAGCTTCCTAGGGTTAGAGGCAGATGCTTGGAATTTAGCGTGGTAGAAAGTGGCTTTAGCAGCAGAGACAGAGGAGGAAAATGTAGAGAGGAGGGAGTGAAAGGATGCCAGGTCCGCAGGGAGGCGAGTTTTCCTCCATTTCCGCTCGGCTGCCCGGAGCCCTGTTCTGTGAGCTCGCAATGAGTCATCGAGCCACGGAGCGGGAGGGGAGGACCGAGCCGGCCTGGAGGATAGGGGACATAGAGAGTCAAAGGATGCAGAGAGGGAGGAGAGGAGGGTTGAGGAGGCAGAATCAGGAGATAGGTTGGAGAAGGTTTGAGCGGAGGGAAGAGATGATAGGATGGAAGAGGAGAGAGTAGCGGGGGAGAGAGAGCAAAGGTTGGGACGGCGCGATACCATCCGAGTAGGGGCAGTGTGGGAGGTGTTGGATGAGAGTGAGAGGGAAAAGGATACAAGGTAGTGGTCGGAGACTTGGAGGGGAGTTGCAATGAGGTTAGTGGAAGAACAGCATCTAGTAAAGATGAGGTCGAGCGTATTGCCTGCCTTGTGAGTAGGGGGAAGGTGAGAGGGTGAGGTCAAAAGAGGAGAGGAGTGGAAAGAAGGAGGCAGAGAGGAAAGAGTCAAAGGTAGACGTGGGGAGGTTAAAGTCGCCCAGAACTGTGAGAGGTGAGCCGTCCTCAGGAAAGGAGCTTATCAAGGCATCAAGCTCATTGATGAACTCTCCGAGGGAACCTGGAGGGCGATAAATGATAAGGATGTTAAGCTTGAAAGGGCTGGTAACTGTGACAGCATGGAATTCAAAGGAGGCGATAGACAGATGGGTAAGGGGAGAAAGAGAGAATGACCACTTGGGAGAGATGAGGATCCCGGTGCCACCACCCCGCTGACCAGAAGCTCTCGGGTGTGCGAGAACACGTGGGCGGATGAAGAGAGAGCAGTAGGAGTAGCAGTGTTGTCTGTGGTGATCCATGTTTCCGTCAGTGCCAAGAAGTCGAGGGACTGGAGGGAGGCATAGGCTGAGATGAACTCTGCCTTGTTGACCGCAGATTGGCAGTTCCAGAGGCTACCGGAGACCTGAAACTCCACGTGGGTCGTGTGCGCTGGGACCACCAGAGTAGGGTGGCCGCGGCCACGCGGTGTGGAGCGTTTGTATGGTCTGTGCAGAGAGGAGAGAACAGGGATAAACAGACACATAGTTGACAGGCTACAGAAGAGGCTACGCTAATGCAAAGGAGATTGGAATGACAAGTGGACTACACGTCTCGAATGTTCAGAAAGTTAAGCTACGTAGCAAGAATCTTATTGACTAAAATGATTAAAATGATACAGTACTGCTGAAGTAGGCTAGCTGGCAGTGGCTGCGTTGTTGACACTACACTAATCAAGTCGTTCCGTTGAGTGTAATAGTTTCTGCAGTGTTGCTATTCGGGGCTAGCTGGCTAGCTAGCAGTGTTGTTTACGTTACGTTGCGTAAAAGAACGACAATAGCTGGCTAGCTAACCTAGAAAATCGCTCTAGACTACACAATTATCTTTGATACAAAGACGGCTATGTAGCTAGCTATGTAGCTAGCTACGATCAAACAAATCAAACCGTTGTACTGTAATGAAATGAAGTGAAAATGTGATACTACCTGTGAATGCGACCGGGTTGTTGAGTTCTATTCAGAAGACGTTGGCTAGCGTTGGCTAGCTAGCAGAGTCTCCTACGTTAAGGACGACAAATAGCTGGCTAGCTAACCTCGGTAAATTAAGATAATCACTCTAAGACTACACACTCTAAACCTAAACAACACAATTATCTTGGATATGAAGATACGAAGACAGCAAAGACAGCTATGTAGCTAGCTAACACTACACTAATCAAGTCGTTCAGTTGAGTGTAATAGTTTTCCCAGTGCAGCTAATCAGTGGACGTTAGCTAGCTGGCTAGTGAAGACTACTTTAGGACGGCGAGATACGATAATTACGCAATTATCTTTGATACAAAGACGGCTATGTAGCTAGCTGAGAAGAAATTGCTAAGATTAGACAAATCAAACCGTTGTGCTATAATGAAATATAATGAAATGTAATGAAAAAGTTATACTACCCGCGGGAGCGAAGTGCCGATGCGACCACTCGCTCCAACCCAACAGTAGAGAGGTTATATACAGTAGAGGTTATATACAGTAGAGAGGCTTTATACAGTAGAGGCTATATACAGTAGAGAGGCTCTATACAGTAGAGAGGCTATATACAGTAGAGAGGCTCTATACAGTAGAGAGGCTTTATACAGTAGAGAGGCTTTATACAGTAGAGAGGCTCTATACAGTAGAGAGGCTATATACAGTAGAGAGGCTCTATACAGTAGAGAGGCTTTATACAGTAGAGAGGCTATATACAGTAGAGAGGCTCTATACAGTAGAGAGGCTTTATACAGTAGAGAGGCTTTATACAGTAGAGAGGCTATATACAGTAGAGAGGCTTTATACAGTAGAGAGGCTTTATACAGTAGAGAGGCTTTATACAGTGGAGAGGCTCTATACAGTAGAGAGGTTATATACAGTAGAGAGGCTATATACAGTAGAGAGGCTATATACAGTAGAGAGGCTATATACAGTAGAGAGGCTCTATACAGTAGAGAGGCTATAGCCACTAGGCTACCCTGCCGCCCCGGTCCCTATGTAGGGAATATGGAGCCATTTGGGACACAAGAAACTACGCCTTAGCTGTTATAAAACCTTTTGTACTAATTTTGATTTAAACAGCTAGATGTATATTTGTTCCTACTTTGACACCATATCCCACATTGGGAAATAGGACAGGACATGGAACATTAGCGCTGCTTCCTGTCACAGATAGGAAGTGCCCTAAGCTAGTATAAATCCCTGCTTCAGCCGGACCTGGAGCTGAGGTCCACACCTGGTCTTTGACAGGGCTTGTCCGGTGAAATGGAATCAAGACAACAGTAACTAAACTGGAAACCACAAACCCTGTCTATATAGAACCCCAACCCTGTACCCCAACCCTGTCTATATAGAACCCCAACCCTGTCTATATAGAACCACAACCCTGTACCCCAACCCTGTCTATATAGAACCCCAACCCTGTCTATATAGAACCACAAACCCTGTCTATATAGAACCACAAACCCTGTCTATATAGAACCACAAACCCTGTCTATATAGAACCCCAACCCTGTCTATATAGAACCCCAACCCTGTCTATATAGAACCACAACCCTGTCTATATAGAACCACAACCCTGTACCACAAACCCTGTCTATATAGTACCCCATCCCTGTCTATATAGAACCACAACCCTGTACCACAAACCCTGTCTATATAGAACCCCAACCCTGTCTATATAGAACCCCAACCCTGTACCCAAATAAAATTTGATTTGACCCTGTCTATATAGAACCCCAACACTGTCTATATAGAACCCCAACCCTGTCTATATAGAACCACAACCCTGTCTATATAGTACCCCAACCCTGTCTATATAGTACCCCAACACTGTCTATATAGAACTCCAACCCTGTACCCCATCCCTGTCTATATATAACCCCAACACTGTCTATATAGAACCCCAACCCTGTCTATATAGTACCCCAACCCTGTCTATATAGTACCCCAACCCTGTCTATATAGTATCCCAACCCTGTCTATATAGAACCCCAACACTGTACCCAAACCCTGTCTATATAGTACCCCAACCCTGTCTATATAGTATCCCAACCCTGTCTATATAGAACCCCAACACTGTACCCCAACCCTGTCTATATAGTACCGCAACCCTGTACCCCAACCCTGTCTATATAGCACCCCAACCCTGTCTATATAGTACCCCAACCCTGTCTATATAGTCCCTGTCTATATAGAACCCCAACCCTGTCTATATAGAACCCCAACCCTGTCTATATAGTACCCCAACCCTGTCTATATAGTCCCTGTCTATATAGAACCCCAACCCTGTCTATATAGAACCCCAACCCTGTCTATATAGAACCCCAACCCTGTCTATATAGAACCCCAACCCTGTCTATATAGAACCCCAACCCTGTCTATATAGTACCCCAACCCTGTCTATATAGTACCCCAACCCTGTCTATATAGAACCCCAACCCTGTCTATATAGTACCCCAACCCTGTCTATATAGTCCCTGTCTATATAGAACCCCAACCCTGTCTATATAGAACCCCAACCCTATACCCAAACCCTGCTGTGTGTGTGTTGAGGGGTACTGGTGTGTGTGGAGGGGTGCTGGTGTGTGTGGAGGGGTACTGCTGTGTGTGTGGAGGGGTACTGCTGTGTGTGTGTGTGGAGGGGTACTGGTGTGTGTGTGTGAAGGGGTACTGCTGTGTGTGTGTGTGGAGGGGTACTGGTGTGTGTGTGTGGAGGGGTACTGCTGTGTGTGTGTGGAGGGGTACTGCTGTGTGTGTGTGTGTGTGTGTGTGTGTGTGTGTGTGTGTGTGTGTGTGTGTGTGTGTGTGTGTGTGTGTGTGTGTGTGTGTGTGTGTGTGTGTGTGTGTGTGTGTGTGTGTGTGTGTGTGTGTGGAGGGGTACTGCTGTGTGTGTGTGTGTGGAGGGGTACTGCTGTGTGTGTGTGTGGAGGGGTACTGCTGTGTGTGTGTGTGTGTGTGTGTGTGTGTGTGTGTGTGTGTGTGTGTGTGTGTGTGTGTGTGTGTGTGTGTGTGTGTTCCAGTGTGTGTGTGTGTGCTGGCGGAGGGGTACTGTTCCCATGTGGAGGGGTACTGGTGTGTGTGTGTGGAGGGGTACTGGTGTGTGTGTGTGGAGGGGTACTGGCGTGTGTGTGGAGGGTTACTGCTGTGTGTGTGTGTGTGTGTGTGTGGTGTGTGTGTGTGTGTGTGTGTGTGTAAAGTGTGTGTGTGTGTGTGTGTGTGTGTGTGTGTGTGTGTGTGTGTGTGTGTGTGTGTGTGTGCGTGCGGAGGGGTACTGGTGTGTGTGTGTGGAGGGGTACTGGTGTGTGTGTGTGGAGGGGTACTGGTGTGTGTGTGTGGAGGGGTACTGGTGTGTGTGTGTGGAGGGGTACTGGTGTGTGTGTGTGGAGGGGTACTGGTGTGTGTGTGTGGAGGGGTACTGGTGTGTGTGTCTCCTGTTCCAGCCTCAATCTGCAGCTGGCAGAGTTCCCATGACATCATGCCCCAGCTATGGCCTTTGTCCTGGATGCTGATTGGCAGGTAACTTCACTCCCCTCTCTCCTCCCCTGGTCACAAAGCCTCCCCAACACCCCCCTAAAGCAGGGCATCTCAACCACTTCTGTTGTAATAATATAAAGTTAGCAGTAGCAGAGGCAGAACTAAATCAGACAGGGTAATGTTATAATATCCAGTTAGCAGAGGTAGAACTAAATCAGACAGGGTAATGTTATAATATCCAGTTAGCAGAGGCAGAGCTAAATCAGACAGGGTAATGTTATAATATCCAGTTAGCAGAGGCAGAGCTAAATCAGACAGGGTAATGTATACTATCCAGTCAGCAGAGGTAGAACTAAATCAGACAGGGTAATGTATACTATCCAGTCAGCAGAGGTAGAACTAAATCAGACAGGGTAATGTATACTATCCAGTCAGCAGAGGTAGAACTAAATCTGACAGGGTAATGTTCCTCCAGTCAACAGAGGTAGAACTAAATCAGATAGGGTAATGTTATAATATCCAGTTAGCAGAGGCAGAGCTAAATCAGACCGGGTAATGTTATAATATCCAGTCAGCAGTAGCAGAGGTAGAACTAAATCAGACAGGGTAATGTTATAATATCCAGTTAGCAGAGGCAGAGCTAAATCAGACCGGGTAATGTTATAATATCCAGTAGCAGAGGTAGAACTAAATCAGACAGGGTAATGTTATAATATCCAGTTAGCAGAGGCAGAACTAAATCAGACAGGGTAATGTTATAATATCCAGTTAAATCCAGTTAGCAGAGGCACTAAATCAGACAGGGTAATGTTATAATATCCAGTTAGCAGTAGCAGAGGTAGAACTAAATCAGACAGGGTAATGTTATAATATCCAGTTAGCAGCAGAGGTAGAACTAAATCAGACAGGGTAATGTTATAATATCCAGTCAGCAGAGGCAGAGCTAAATCAGACAGGGTAATGTTATAATATCCAGTTAGCAGAGGCAGAGCTAAATCAGACAGGGTAATGTTATAATATCCAGTTAGCAGAGCAGAGGCAGAGCTAAATCAGATAGGGTAATGTTATAATATCCAGTTAGCAGAGGCAGAGCTAAATCAGACAGGGTAATGTTATAATATCCAGTTAGCAGCAGGAGGTAGAGCTAAATCAGACAGGGTAATGTTATAATATCCAGTTAGCAGCAGCAGAGGTAGAACTAAATCAGACAGGGTAATGTTATAATATCCAGTCAGCAGCAGCAGAGGTAGAACTAAATCAGACAGGGTAATGTTATAATATCCAGTCAGCAGAGCAGAGGTAGAACTAAATCAGACAGGGTAATGTTATAATATCCAGTCAGCAGTAGCAGAGGCAGAACTAAATCAGACAGGGTAATGTATACTATCCAGTCAGCAGAGGTAGAACTAAATCAGACCGGGTAATGTTATAATATCCAGTTAGCAGAGGCAGAGCTAAATCAGACAGGGTAATGTTATAATATCCAGTCAGCAGAGGTAGAACTAAATCAGACAGGGTAATGTTATAATATCCAGTTAGCAGAGGCAGAGCTAAATCAGACAGGGTAATGTTATAATATCCAGTCAGCAGTAGCTGACTGATGCTGAGAGCTAGCCAATCATCTCTGGTGATGCTGAGAGCTAGCCAATCATCTCTGGTGATGCTGAGAGCTAGCCAATCATCTCTGGTGATGCTGAGAGCTAGCCAATCATCTCTGGTGATGCTGAGAGCTAGCCAATCATCTATGGCAAAATTGAGAGCTAGCCAATCATCATTGGTAATATTGAGAGCCAATACTCCACTCCACTCCTCTCCTCTCCTCTCCTCTGATCTCCTCTCCTCTCCTCTGATCTCCCTCTCCTCTCCTCTCCTCTCCCTCTCTCTCCTCTCCTCTCCTCCTCTCCTCTCCTCTCCTCTCCTCCTCTCCCTCTCCTCTCTCTCTCCTTTGATCTCTCCTCTCCTCTCCTCTCCCTCTCCTCTCCCTCCTCTCCTCTCCTCTCCTCCCTCTCCTCTCCTCTCCTCTCCTCCTCTCCTCTCCTCTCCTCTCCTCTCCTCTCTCTCCTCTCCTCTCCTCTCCTCTCCTCTCCTCTCCTCTCCTCTCCTCTCCTCTCCTCCTCTCCTCTCCTCTCCTCTCCTCTCCTCTCCTCTCCTCTCCTCTCCTCTCCTCTCCTCTTCTAGTAGACCATTCAAAACAGGGGTAACATGTTAAATGTGTAAATGAAACTCTGGGAGCTGCGTCCTCACCTCTCTGGCAGGTCTTGAAGAAGATGGCGTTGTGAGGTGTCCTCAGGATGATGTTCCCACCGGCGTCCATGACCAGTATGGTGACCTCGAACGCCGCTACGCCATCCTGGTCTCCTAAACACGGGAAGCCCACCTGCACCACTTAAAACACAAGAGAAACATCATGTTACAACGCAGTAATCAGTATGCAAGCTATTATGACTGATTTCAAGCTTTTGTGACTGATTTCAAGCTTATTGATTCCAAGCTTTTATGATTTTCAAGATTATGACTAATTTCAAGCTACTGATTTCAAGCTATTGTGACTGATTCCAAGATATTATGACTGATTTCAAGCTTTTGTGACTGATTTTAAGCTATTGACTGACTGATTTTCAAGCTATTATGACTGATTTCAAGCTATTATGACTGATTTCAAGCTATTATGACTGATTTCAAGCTATTGTGACTGATTTCAAGCTATTATGACTGATTTCAAGCTATTATGACTGATTTCAAGCTATTATGACTAATTTCAAGCTATTATGACTGATTTCAAGCTATTGTGACTAATTTCAAGCTATTGTGACTGATTTCATGACTGATTCCAAGCTTTTATGACTGATTTCAAGCTATTATGACTAATTTCAAGCTATTATGACTGATTTCAAGCTATTGTGACTGATTTCAAGCTATTATGACTGATTTCAAGCTATTATGACTGATTTCAAGCTATTGTGACTGATTTCAAGCTATTATGACTGATTTCAAGCTATTATGACTGATTTCATGACTGATTTCAAGCTGCTGGGCTGGGCTGCTGACTCAAACTCCTCCACTCTTTCCTGCTTGCTGTTCTTCAGTCTTATGTGTTCAATAGACAACAACACTGAGAAGAGGGGTAGCACGGATTCACCAGCTCCTGTCTCACCTGAGGGCTTACGTGGTACAGAGCCCAGGAGAGGAACGTTGACCGTGGGGTTGTCCATGATATCCACATCCATGGAACGCAGTGTCTGGAACTCATAGAAGTACTCTGCCTGCAACACACATGAACAGAGAACAGCTGATGTCTCAGAGAGGTACTGGGCCTGCAACACACATGAATGGAGAACAGCTGATGTCTCAGAGAGGTACTGGGCCTAATTTCATGAACAGAGAACAGCTGATGTCTCAGAGAGGTACTGGGCCTGCAACACACATGAACAGAGAACAGCTGATGTCTCAGAGAGGTACTGGGCCTGCAACACACATGAATGGAGAACAGCTGATGTCTCAGAGAGGTACTGGGCCTGCAACACACATGAATGGAGAATGTCTCAGAGAGGTACAGGGCCTGCAATATTAATGGAGAACATGTCTCAGAGATACTGGGCCTCAACACACATGAATGGAGAACAGCTGATGTCTCAGAGAGGTACTGGGCCTGCAACACACATGAATGGAGAACAGCTGATGTCTCAGAGAGGTACTGGGCCTGCAACACACATGAAGGAGAACAGCTGATGTCTCAGAGAGGTACTTGCACACACATGAATAGCCATGAACACACATGAATGGAGAACAGCTGATGTCTCAGAGAGGTACTGGGCCTGCAACACACATGAATGGAGAACAGCTGATGTCTCAGAGAGGTACTGGGCCTGCAACACACATGAATGGAGAACAGCTGATGTCTCAGAGAGGTACTGATGTCACACATGAATGGAGAACAGCTGATGTCTCAGAGAGGTACTGGGCCTGCAACACACATGAATGGAGAACAGCTGATGTCTCAGAGAGGTACTGGGCCTGCAACACACATGAATGGAGAACAGCTGATGTCTCAGAGAGGTACTGGGCCTGCAACACACATGAATGGAGAACAGCTGATGTCTCAGAGAGGTACTGGGCCTGCAACACACATGAATGGAGAACAGCTGATGTCTCAGAGAGGTACTGGGCCTGCAACACACATGAATGGAGAACAGCTGATGTCTCAGAGAGGTAGGTACTGAATAGAGAACAGCTGTCAACACACATGAATGAATAGAGAACAGCTGATGTCTCAGAGAGGTACTGGGCCTGCAACACACATGAATGGAGAACAGCTGATGTCTCAGAGAGGTACTGGGCCTGCAACACACATGAATAGAGAACAGCTGATGTCTCAGAGAGGTACTGGGCCTGAACACACATGAATGGAGAACAGTCTCAGAGAGGTACTGATGAATGGAGAACTCAGAGAGGTACTGGGCCTGCAACACACATGAATGGAGAACAGCTGATGTCTCAGAGAGGTACTGGGCCTGCAACACACATGAATGGAGAACAGCTGATGTCTCAGAGAGGTACTGGGCCTGCAACACACATGAATAGAGAACAGCTGATGTCTCAGAGAGGTACTGGGCCTGCAACACACATGAATGGAGAACAGCTGATGACCCCGGATGTGTCCGTGCTAGTGTACTTGCATGCATATACATGTTTGTTTGTCGCACAGTGAGCTTGTGTTAGTACACTGTAGCCCTCTCTAAATAATGTCTGTGTGTTGACCCTCCTCTCCCAAAAACACGTGGCACATCTGGTCTCCCTCTCTAAATGACATGTGGTCTCTCTCTCTAAATGACATCTGGTCTCTCTCTCTAAATGACATCTGGTCTCTCTCTCTAAATGACATGTGGTCTCTCTCTCTAAATGACATGTGGTCTCTCTAAATGACACGTGGTCTCTCTCTCTAAATGACATCTGGTCTCTCTCTCTAAATGACATGTGGTCTCTCTCTAAATGACATGTGGTCTCCCTCTCTAAATGACATGTGGTCTCTCTCTCTAAATGACATGTGGTATCTCTCTCTAAATGACATGTGGTATCTGTCTCTAAATGACATGTGGTCTCCCTCTCTAAATGACATGTGGTCTCCCTCTCTAAATGACATGTGGTCTCCCTCTCTAAATGACATGTGGTCTCTCTCTCTAAATGACATGTGGTCTCCCTCTCTAAATGACATGTGGTCTCTCTCTCTAAATGACATGTGGTCTCTCTCTCTAAATGACATGTGGTCTCTCTCTCTAACTGACATGTGGTATCTCTCTCTAAATTACATGTGGTCTCTCTCTCTAAATGACATGTGGTCTCTCTCTCTAAATGACATGTGGTCTCTCTCTCTAAATGACATCTGGTCTCTCTCTCTAAATGACATGTGGTCTCTCTCTAAATGACATGTGGTCTCCCTCTCTAAATGACATGTGGTCTCCCTCTCTAAATGACATGTGATCTCTCTCTCTAAATGACATCTGGTCTCTCTCTCTAAATGACATCTGGTCTCTCTCTCTAAATGACATGTGGTATCTCTCTCTAAATGACATGTGGTCTCTCTCTCTAAATGACATGTGGTCTCTCTCTCTAAATGACATGTGGTCTCTCTCTCTAAATGACATGTGGTATCTCTCTCTCTAAATGACATGTGGTCTCTCTCTCTAAATGACATGTGGTCTCTCTCTCTAAATTACATGTGGTCTCTCTCTCTAAATTACATCTGGTCTCTCTCTCTAAATGACATCTGGTCTCTCTCTCTAAATGACATCTGGTCTCTCTCTCTAAATGACATGTGGTCTCTCTCTCTAAATGACATGTGGTATCTCTCTCTAAATGACATGTGGTATCTGTCTCTAAATGACATGTGGTCTCCCTCTCTAAATGACATGTGGTATCTCTCTCTAAATGACATGTGGTCTCTCTCTCTAAATGACATGTGGTCTCTCTCTCTCTAAATGACATGTGGTCTCCCTCTCTAAATGACATGTGGTCTCCCTCTCTAAATGACATGTGGTCTCTCTCTCTAAATGACATGTGGTCTCCCTCTCTAAATGCCATGTGGTCTCTCTCTCTAAATGACATGTGGTATCTCTCTCTAAATGACATGTGGTCTCTCTCTCTAAATGACATGTGGTCTCTCTCTCTAAATGACATGTGGTCTCTCTCTCTAAATGACATGTGGTCTCTCTCTCTAAATGACATGTGGTCTCTCTCTCTAAATGACATGTGGTCTCTCTCTCTAAATGACATCTGGTCTCTCTCTCTAAATGACATGTGGTCTCTCTCTCTAAATGACATCTGGTCTCTCTCTAAATGACATCTGGTCTCTCTCTCTAAATGACATCTGGTCTCTCTCTCTAAATGACATCTGGTCTCTCTCTCTAAATGACATGTGGTCTCTCTCTCTAAATGACATGTGGTCTCTCTCTCTAAATGACATGTGGTCTCTCTCTCTAAATGACATGTGGTCTCTCTCTAAATGACATGTGGTCTCTCTCTCTAAATGACATGTGGTCTCTCTCTCTAAATGACATGTGGTCTCTCTCTCTAAATGACATCTGGTCTCTCTCTCTAAATGACATGTGGTCTCTCTCTCTAAATGACATCTGGTCTCTCTCTAAATGACATCTGGTCTCTCTCTCTAAATGACATCTGGTCTCTCTCTCTAAATGACATCTGGTCTCTCTCTCTAAATGACATGGGGTCTCTCTCTCTAAATGACATGTGGTCTGACATGTGGTCTCTCTCTCTCTAAATGACATGCGGTCCCTCTCTCTAAATGACATGTGGTCTCTCTCTCTTATTATTTAAATGACATGTGGTCTCTCTGTAAATGACATGTGGTCTCTGTAAATGACATGTGGTCTCTCTCTCTAAACGACATGTGGTCTCTCTCTCTCTAAATGACATGTGGTCTCTCTTTCTCTCTAAATGACATGTGGTCTCTCTCTCTTATTATTTAAATGACATGTGGTCTCTCTGTAAATGACATGTGGTCTCTGTAAATGACATGTGGTCTCTCTCTCTAAATGACATGTGGTCTCTCTCTCTAAATGACATGTGGTCTCTCTCTCTCTAAATTACACGTGGTCTCTCTTTCTCTCTAAATGACATGTGGTCTCTCTCTCTCTCTAAATGACTTGTGGTCTCTCTCTCTAAATGACATGTGGTCTCTCTCTCTAAATGACATGTGGTCTCTCTCTCTCTCTAAATGACATGTGGTCTCTCTCTCTAAATGACATGTGGTCTCTCTCTCTAAATGACATGTTGTCTCTCTTTCTCTCTTGTCAAGTGATTGGGGGAGGCATGACAGAACACACACAGGGATGGGGGGGGAAGAGAGATCCCAGAACAGAGAGATGAAAGAGGGAGAGAGGAAAGGGGAGACTGCGATGTTCCCTCTATGCAGTGAATGCTTCCCAGTGTCAAAGCGTTTGATGAAGGGAAAGGTACACAAGGCGGGCAGAGGAAGAGGAGGCTAATCCTGCAGCTGAATGGTAATAACCAACACAGATAACTCTCCACCATGCAGCCTTTCATGCCCCAGGCTTTTGTTCCTAAGCTTCGCCGGCTGCCTTTGAAGTACAGGGGGTAACAGAACCCAGGAAAGAGAAGGGCCCTCTTTCTGTATCTCGCTCTCCTTCCCTCTCGCTCTCCTTCCCTCTCACTCTCATTCCCTCTCGCTCTCATTCCCTCTCGCTCTCCTCTCTCTCTCTTTCTATCCCTCTCTCTCCTTCCCTCTCGCTCTCATTCCCTCTCTCTCTCTATCCCTCTCTCTCTATCCTTCTCTCTCCTTCCCTCTCTCTCTCTCTCTCTCTCTCTCCTTCCCTCTCTCTCTCTCTCTATATCCTTCTCTCTCCTTCCCCCCCTCTCTCTCTCTCTCTCTCTCTCTATCCTTCTCTCTCCTTCTCTCTCTCTCTCTCTCTCTCTCTCTCTCTATCCCTCTCTCTCCATCCCTCTCTCTCCCCTTCCCTATCTCTCTCTCCTTCCCTATCTCTCTCTCCTTCTCTATATATCCTTCTCTCTCCTTCCTCTCTCTCTCTCTCTCTCTCTCTCTATCCTTCTCTCTCCTTCCCTCTCTCTCTCTCACCTTCCCTATCTCTCTCTCTCTCTCCTTCCCTATCTCTCTCTCTCTCTCATTTACCGACTCAACATACCATTACCGGATTACGATCTCTGTATGTTTTGTGTGTGAGTTTTTGTGTGTGGACGTGTTTAACTATTCTTGTGGGGACCAGAAGTCCCTACATGGTGTGTGTGTGTGTGTGTGTGTGTGTGTGTGTGTGTGTGTGTGTGTGTGTGTGTGTGTGTGTGTGTGTGTGTGTGTGTGTGTGTGTGTGTGTGTGTGTGTGTGTGTGTGTGTGTGTGTGTGTGTGTGTGTGTGTGTGTGTGTGTGTGTGTGTGTGTGTGTGTGTGTGTGTGTGTGTGTGTGTGTGTGTGTAAAGCTCTGGTCCGTTCCGCTCTCTGTAATTTGCTGTCACCAGAGATGATCTCATCAGGAAGAGAAATTGGTCATTACTTTGACTGAAATAAGTTTACAGTTTATTATGGATGTCAACACACTTGTTGCAGTCTCCCACAATAGGTGTTTATGTATGTGGATTCCTTGTTTTTACTGATAAGAGAATTCTCCCATCCATGAACACCCCTCCTCACAAACCACTAGCTCAATCTGAAGAAGAAGAAGACAGAGAAGACAATGAAGGAAAGAATTGAGAAGAAACAATAAGAATCTAAAAGAATAAGGGGGAGAAGAGGAGGCTGAAGAGGAGAAGAGGGTGAGGAGGAGAAGAGGGTAAAGAGGAGGAGAAGAGGGTGAAGAGGAGGAGAAGAGGGTAAAGAGGAGGAGAAGAGGGTGAAGAGGAGGAGAAGAGGGTAAAGAGGAGGAGAAGAGGGTGAAGAGGAGGAGAAGAGGGTAAAGAAGAGGAGAAGAGGAGGCTGAAGAGGAGAAGAGGGTGAGGAGGAGAAGAGGGTAAAGAGGAGGAGAAGAGGGTGAAGAGGAGGAGAAGAGGGTAAAGAGGAGGAGAAGAGGGTGAAGAGGAGGAGAAGAGGGTAAAGAGGAGGAGAAGAGGGTGAAGAGGAGGAGAAGAGGGTAAAGAAGAGGAGAAGAGGAGGCTGAAGAGGAGAAGAGGGTGAGGAGGAGAAGAGGGTAAAGAGGAGGAGAAGAGGGTGAAGAGGAGGAGAAGAGGGTAAAGAAGAGGAGAAGGGGAGGAGAAGGGGTTGAAGAGGAGGAGAAGAGGAGGAGAAGGGGGTGAGGAGGAGGAGAAGAGGGTAAAGAGGAGAAGAGGGTAAAGAGGAGGAGAGGGGGTGAAGAGGAGGAGAAGAGGGTAAAGAGGAGGAGAAGAGGGTGAAGAGGAGGAGAAGAGGAGGAGAAGGGGGTGAAGAGGAGGAGAAGAGGGTAAAGAGGAGGAGAAGAGGGTGAAGAGGAGGAGAAGAGGAGGAGAAGGGGGTGAAGAGGAGGAGAAGAGGAGGAGAAGGGGGTGAAGAGGTTGAGAAGAGGGTAAAGAGGAGAAGAGGGTAAAGAGGTGGAGAAGAGGGTGAAGAGGAGGAGAAGAGGAGGAGAAGGGGGGTGAAGAAGAGAAGAGGAGAAGAGGAGGAGAAGGGGGTGAAGAGGAGGAGAAGAGGAGGAGAAGAGGGTAAAGAGGAGGAGAAGAGGGGGAGAAGGGGGTGAAGAGGAGGAAAAGAGGAGGAGAAGGGGGTGAAGAGGAGGAGAAGGGGGTGAAGAGGAGGAGAAGAGGAGGAGAAGAGGGTAAAGAGGAGGAGAAGAGGAGAAGGGGGTGAAGAGGAGGAGAAGAGGGTAAAGAGGAGGAGAAGAGGGTGAAGAGGAGGAGAAGGGGGTGAAGAGGAGGATAAGAGGAGGAGAAGGGGTTGAAGAGGAGGAGAAGAGGGTAAAGAGGAGAAGAGGGTAAAGAGGTGGAGAAGAGGATGAGAAGAGGGCGAAGAGGAGGAGAAGAGGGTAAAGAGGAGGAGAAGAGGGTGAAGAGGAGGAGAAGAGGGTGAAGAGGAGGAGAAGAGGGTAAAGAGGAGGAGAAGAGGGTGAAGAGGAGGAGAAGAGGGTAAAGAAGAGGAGAAGAGGGTAAAGAAGAGGAGAAGAGGGTAAAGAGGAGGAGAAGAGGGTAAAGAGGAGGAGAAGGTGAAGAGGAGGAGAAGGGGATAAGGAGGAGGAGAAGGTGAAGCAGAGGAGGTGAAGAGGGTAAAGAGGAGGAGAAGAGGGTGAAGAGGAGGAGAAGGGGGTAAAGAGGAGGAGAAGAGAGTGAAGAGGAGGAGAAGAGGGTGAAGGGGAGGAGAAGAGGGTAAAGAAAAGGAGAAGAGGGTAAAGAAGAGGAGAAGAGGGTAAAGAGGAGGAGAAGAGGGTAAAGAGGAGGAGAAGGTGAAGAGGAGGAGAAGGGGATAAGGAGGAGGAGAAGGTGAAGAGGAGGAGGTGAAGAGGGTAAAGAGGAGGAGAAGAGGGTGAAGAGGAGGAGAAGGGGGTAAAGAGGAGGAGAAGAGAGTGAAGAGGAGGAGAAGAGGGTGAAGGGGAGGAGAAGGGGGTGAAGAGGAGGAGGGGAAGAGAGTGAAGAGGAGGAGGAGAGGGTAAAGAGGAGGAGAAGAGTGTAAAAAGGAGAAGAGGGTAAAGAGTAGGGGAAGGTGAAGAGGAGGAGAAGAGGATAAAGAGGAGGAGAAGGTGAAGAGGAGGAGAAGGTGAAGATGGTGAAGAGGAGGAGAAGAGGGAGAAGAGGAGGAGAAGAGGGTGAAGTGGAGGAGAAGAGTGTGAAGAGGAGGAGAAGAGGGAGAAGAGGGTGAAGAGGAGGAGAAGAGGGTGAAGAGGAGGAGAATAGGGTGAAGGGGAGGAGGAGAAGAGAGTGAAGAGGAGGAGAAGAGGGTAAAGAGGAGGAGAAGAGAGTGAAGAGGAGGAGAAGAGGGTGAAGAGGAGGAGAATAGGGTGAAGAGGAGGAGAAGAGAGTGAAGAGGAGGAGAAGAGGGTGAAGAGGAGGAGAATAGGGTGAAGAGGAGGAGGAGAAGAGAGTGAAGAGGAGGAGAATAGGGTGAAGAGGAGGATGAGAAGAGAGTGAAGAGGAGGAGGAGAGGGTGGAGAAGAGGAGAAGAGTGTAAAGAGGAGGAGAAGAGGGTAAAGAGGAGGAGTGGGTTAACTGGTCTAGGAACAGTGGGTTAACGGCCTAGGAACAGTGGGTTAACGGTCTAGGAACAGTGGGTTAACTGGCCTAGGAACAGTGGGTTAACTGGCTAGGAACAGTGGGTTAACGGTCTAGGAACAGTGGGTTAACTGGCTAGGAACAGTGGGTTAATGGTCTAGGAACAGTGGGTTAACGGTCTAGGAACAGTGGGTTAACTGGCTAGGAACAGTGGGTTATCTGGTCTAGGAACAGTGGGTTAACGGTCTAGGAACAGTGGGTTAACTGGCTAGGAACAGTGGGTTAATGGTCTAGGAACAGTGGGTTAACGGTCTAGGAACAGTGGGTTAACTGGCCTAGGAACAGTGGGTTAACTGGTCTAGGAACAGTGGGTTAACGGTCTAGGAACAGTGGGTTAACGGTCTAGGAACAGTGGGGTTAACTGCCTTGTTCAGGGGCAGAACGACAGATTTTTACCGTGTCAGCTCGGGGATTCGAACTTGCAACCTTCCGTCAACTTACCTGGTAAAATAACAGATAAATAAATAGGTCTAGGTTGCGGGCCCGACTGTTTTCTATACTGAGTATTGCCACTCCAGACAGTCTTTCCAGAGAACATTGTGTATTATAGGTCCATTGGGCTGTACACAATTTAAAAGTTAGTCTTGAATGATGCATGCCAAGATGTACCAGAGATAAGGGACTGTTGATATTGCAACCACACAACTCAAACATCGGTTCATCGGTATGAAACCAAATCGTTTTTTTTTTTTTTTTGGTGGTGGTTCAGTCCCTCAAGAACTGTTGTCTGATAATCTGTGTGCATCTGCCAATTTATTGTCTTGTCCAGTATCCACATGACCTGTCCCCAGAGCTTCCTATACGGTTCATGTATTTCCATAACGTGTTGAGACCAGCAATTAAGGAGAATGAGAGTCTCAATTAACGACGTTCCAGAACTGCTGTACTTCAACTCCCTTCCGCCCAGTTGCCCTGATGTTGCTACGACAACCAAGGTGTTTTCTGTTTGTTTTGTGTTTTCATACCTGTTGCAGCCTATGGATGAAGAGATCGTTTTCTAAACTAAAACTCGTAGAAGAACTCGGCTTGCCTAAGCGGCGTTAGGCTCTCGGTCTGATATGGGCTTTTGAACACCTGAGTAAACTTCACTCACTCTGCACTGGCGTACGCCTTCGTAGCTTCGATCACGGCGTTTGTTCACTGATATCCCCTTATTACTTTCAATCGGTTTCCTTTTTTCATTGTTTCAGTCACATTGCTGAAGCCCAAGAAACATACACTTAGCTTCCTAGTACATACGGAAATTAAAATGGTTTATTAATTATTTTTTTTTGGAAGGTTGCTGTCAAAATTATTTATTAATTTTAAAAAATTTAAAATAAATAGACATCGATGACATTCGCATGGGCCCACAGTGCTTGTGGGGGCCCTGTCTTGAATAAAAGATGGCTGTCGTTTTATGGGCTCTTAAACAATCGTGTTCTTATGTTCATTTTTTTGTTGGTTAAGAGCTCATCAGTAAGCATTTTCACTGTAAGGTCTACCTACACCTGTTGGTTATTAAGGTCTACATATACCTGTTGGTTATTAAGGTCTACCTACACCTGTTGGTTATTAAGGTCTACCTACACCTGTTGGTTATTAAGGTCTACCTACACCTGTTGGTTATTAAGGTCTACCTACACCTGTTGGTTATTAAGGTCTACCTACACCTGTTGGTTAAGGGCTCATCAGTAAGCATTTTCACTGTAAGGTCTACCTACACCTGTTGGTTAAGAGCTCCTCAGTAAGCATTTTCACTGTAAGGTCTACCTACACCTGTTGGTTATTAAGGTCTACCTACACCTGTTGGTTATTAAGGTCTACCTACACCTGTTGGTTAAGGGCTCCTCAGTAAGCATTTTCACTGTAAGGTCTACCTACACCTGTTGGTTAAGGGCTCCTCAGTAAGCATTTTCACTGTAAGGTCTACCTACACCTGTTGGTTATTAAGGTCTACCTACACCTGTTGGTTAAGGGCTCCTCAGTAAGCATTTTCACTGTAAGGTCTACCTACACCTGTTGGTTAAGGGCTCCTCAGTAAGCATTTTCACTGTAAGGTCTACCTACACCTGTTGGTTATTAAGGTCTACCTACACCTGTTGGTTAAGGGCTCCTCAGTAAGCATTTTCACTGTAAGGTCTACCTACACCTGTTGGTTAAGGGCTCCTCAGTAAGCATTTTCACTGTAAGGTCTACCTACACCTGTTGGTTATTAAGGTCTACCTACACCTGTTGGTTAAGGGCTCCTCAGTAAGCATTTTCACTGTAAGGTCTACCTACACCTGTTGGTTATTAAGGTCTACCTACACCTGTTGGTTAAGGGCTCCTCAGTAAGCATTTTCACTGTAAGGTCTACCTACACCTGTTGGTTATTAAGGTCTACCTACACCTGTTGGTTAAGGGCTCCTCAGTAAGCATTTTCACTGTAAGGTCTACCTACACCTGTTGGTTTAGGGCTCCTCAGTAAGCATTTTCACTGTAAGGTCTACCTACACCTGTTGGTTATTAAGGTCTACATATACCTGTTGGTTATTAAGGTCTACCTACACCTGTTGGTTATTAAGGTCTACCTACACCTGTTGGTTATTAAGGTCTACCTACACCTGTTGGTTATTAAGGTCTACCTACACCTGTTGGTTATTAAGGTCTACCTACACCTGTTGGTTATTAAGGTCTACCTACACCTGTTGGTTATTAAGGTCTACCTACACCTGTTGGTTATTAAGGTCTACCTACACCTGTTGGTTATTAAGGTCTACCTACACCTGTTGGTTATTAAGGTCTACCTACACCTGTTGGTTATTAAGGTCTACCTACACCTGTTGGTTATTAAGGTCTACCTACACCTGTTGGTTATTAAGGTCTACCTACACCTGTTGGTTATTAAGGTCTACCTACACCTGTTGGTTTAGGGCTCCTCAGTAAGCATTTTCACTGTAAGGTCTACCTACACCTGTTGGTTTAGGGCTCCTCAGTAAGCATTTTCACTGTAAGGTTTACCTACACCTGTTGGTTAAGGGCTCCTCAGTAAGCATTTTCACTGTAAGGTCTACCTACACCTGTTGGTTAAGGGCTCCTCAGTAAGCATTTTCACTGTAAGGTCTACCTACACCTGTTGGTTATTAAGGTCTACCTACACCTGTTGGTTATTAAGGTCTACCTACACCTGTTGGTTATTAAGGTCTACCTACACCTGTTGGTTAAGGGCTCCTCAGTAAGCATTTTCACTGTAAGGTCTACCTACACCTGTTGGTTATTAAGGTCTACCTACACCTGTTGGTTATTAAGGTCTACCTACACCTGTTGGTTAAGGGCTCATCAGTAAGCATTTTCACTGTAAGGTCTACCTACACCTGTTGGTTAAGAGCTCCTCAGTAAGCATTTTCACTGTAAGGTCTACCTACACCTGTTGGTTATTAAGGTCTACCTACACCTGTTGGTTATTAAGGTCTACCTACACCTGTTGGTTAAGGGCTCCTCAGTAAGCATTTTCACTGTAAGGTCTACCTACACCTGTTGGTTAAGGGCTCCTCAGTAAGCATTTTCACTGTAAGGTCTACCTACACCTGTTGGTTATTAAGGTCTACCTACACCTGTTGGTTAAGGGCTCCTCAGTAAGCATTTTCACTGTAAGGTCTACCTACACCTGTTGGTTAAGGGCTCCTCAGTAAGCATTTTCACTGTAAGGTCTACCTACACCTGTTGGTTATTAAGGTCTACCTACACCTGTTGGTTAAGGGCTCCTCAGTAAGCATTTTCACTGTAAGGTCTACCTACACCTGTTGGTTAAGGGCTCCTCAGTAAGCATTTTCACTGTAAGGTCTACCTACACCTGTTGGTTATTAAGGTCTACCTACACCTGTTGGTTAAGGGCTCCTCAGTAAGCATTTTCACTGTAAGGTCTACCTACACCTGTTGGTTATTAAGGTCTACCTACACCTGTTGGTTAAGGGCTCCTCAGTAAGCATTTTCACTGTAAGGTCTACCTACACCTGTTGGTTATTAAGGTCTACCTACACCTGTTGGTTAAGGGCTCCTCAGTAAGCATTTTCACTGTAAGGTCTACCTACACCTGTTGGTTTAGGGCTCCTCAGTAAGCATTTTCACTGTAAGGTCTACCTACACCTGTTGGTTATTAAGGTCTACATATACCTGTTGGTTATTAAGGTCTACCTACACCTGTTGGTTATTAAGGTCTACCTACACCTGTTGGTTATTAAGGTCTACCTACACCTGTTGGTTATTAAGGTCTACCTACACCTGTTGGTTATTAAGGTCTACCTACACCTGTTGGTTATTAAGGTCTACCTACACCTGTTGGTTATTAAGGTCTACCTACACCTGTTGGTTATTAAGGTCTACCTACACCTGTTGGTTATTAAGGTCTACCTACACCTGTTGGTTATTAAGGTCTACCTACACCTGTTGGTTATTAAGGTCTACCTACACCTGTTGGTTATTAAGGTCTACCTACACCTGTTGGTTATTAAGGTCTACCTACACCTGTTGGTTATTAAGGTCTACCTACACCTGTTGGTTTAGGGCTCCTCGGTAAGCATTTTCACTGTAAGGTCTACCTACACCTGTTGGTTTAGGGCTCCTCTAAGCATTTTCACTGTAAGGTTTACCTACACCTGTTGGTTAAGGGCTCCTCAGTAAGCATTTTCACTGTAAGGTCTACCTACACCTGTTGGTTAAGGGCTCCTCAGTAAGCATTTTCACTGTAAGGTCTACCTACACCTGTTGGTTATTAAGGTCTACCTACACCTGTTGGTTATTAAGGTCTACCTACACCTGTTGGTTATTAAGGTCTACCTACACCTGTTGGTTAAGGGCTCCTCAGTAAGCATTTTCACTGTAAGGTCTACCTACACCTGTTGGTTATTAAGGTCTACCTACACCTGTTGGTTAAGGGCTCCTCAGTAAGCATTTTCACTGTAAGGTCTACCTACACCTGTTGGTTATTAAGGTCTACCTACACCTGTTGGTTAAGGGCTCCTCAGTAAGCATTTTCACTGTAAGGTCTACCTACACCTGTTGGTTTAGGGCTCATCAGTAAGCATTTTCACTGTAAGGTTATGGTTAGGGTTAGGGTTAGGGTTAGGGTTAATTCAAACATATATTTTATGGAAAATAGCATGTTTCTGAATGATGCACAATATTGACAATATCACCGAGCTGCGCAGATTACCTACACCTGTTGGTTTAGGGCTCATCAGTAAGCATTTTCACTGTAAGGTCTACCTACACCTGTTGGTTTAGGGCTCATCAGTAAGCATTTTCACTGTAAGGTTTACCTACACCTGTTGGTTTAGGGCTCATCAGTAAGCATTTTCACTGTAAGGTCTACCTACACCTGTTGGTTAAGAGCTCATCGGTAAGCATTTTCACTGTAAGGTCTACCTACACCTGTTGGTTATTAAGGTCTACATATACCTGTTGGTTATTAAGGTCTACATATACCTGTTGGTTATTAAGGTCTACATATACCTGTTGGTTATTAAGGTCTACCTACACCTGTTGGTTAAGAGCTCATCGGTAAGCATTTTCACTGTAAGGTCTACCTACACCTGTTGCTTATTAAGGTCTACATATACCTGTTGGTTATTAAGGTCTACCTACACCTGTTGGTTATTAAGGTCTACCTACACCTGTTGGTTATTAAGGTCTACCTACACCTGTTGGTTATTAAGGTCTACCTACACCTGTTGGTTATTAAGGTCTACCTACACCTGTTGGTTATTAAGGTCTACCTACACCTGTTGGTTATTAAGGTCTACCTACACCTGTTGGTTATTAAGGTCTACCTACACCCGTTGGTTAAGGGCTCATCAGTAAGCATGTTCACTGTAAGGTCTACCTACACCTGTTGGTTATTAAGGTCTACCTACACCTGTTGGTTATTAAGGTCTACCTACACCTGTTGGTTATTAAGGTCTACCTACACCTGTTGGTTATTAAGGTCTACCTACACCTGTTGGTTATTAAGGTCTACCTACACCTGTTGGTTAAGGGCTTCAGTAAGCATTTTCACTGTAAGGTCTACATACACCTGTTGGTTAAGGGCTCATCAGTAAGCATTTTCACTGTAAGGTTTACCTACACCTGTTGGTTAAGGGCTCATCATAAGCATTTTCACTGTAAGGTCTACCTACACCTGTTGGTTAAGGGCTCCTCAGTAAGCATTTTCACTGTAAGGTCTACCTACACCTGTTGGTTAAGGGCTCATCAGTAAGCATTTTCACTGTAAGGTCTACCTACACCTGTTGGTTAAGGGCTCATCAGTAAGTATTTTCACTGTAAGGTCTACCTACACCTGTTGGTTATTAAGGTCTACCTACACCTGTTGGTTATTAAGGTCTACCTACACCTGTTGGTTATTAAGGTCTACCTACACCTGTTGGTTATTAAGGTCTACCTACACCTGTTGTTGGTTATTATTAGGTCTACCTACACCTGTTGGTTATTAAGGTCTACCTACACCTGTTGGTTATTAAGGTCTACCTACACCTGTTGGTTATTAAGGTCTACCTACACCTGTTGGTTATTAAGGTCTACCTACACCTGTTGGTTATTAAGGTCTACCTACACCTGTTGGTTATTAAGGTCTACCTACACCTGTTGGTTTAGGCTCCTCGGTAAGCATTTTCACTGTAAGGTCTACCTACACCTGTTGGTTTAGGGCTCCTCAGTAAGCATTTTCACTGTAAGGTTTACCTACACCTGTTGGTTAAGGGCTCCTCAGTAAGCATTTTCACTGTAAGGTCTACCTACACCTGTTGGTTAAGGGCTCCTCAGTAAGCATTTTCACTGTAAGGTCTACCTACACCTGTTGGTTATTAAGGTCTACCTACACCTGTTGGTTATTAAGGTCTACCTACACCTGTTGGTTATTAAGGTCTACCTACACCTGTTGGTTAAGGGCTCCTCAGTAAGCATTTTCACTGTAAGGTCTACCTACACCTGTTGGTTATTAAGGTCTACCTACACCTGTTGGTTAAGGGCTCCTCAGTAAGCATTTTCACTGTAAGGTCTACCTACACCTGTTGGTTATTAAGGTCTACCTACACCTGTTGGTTAAGGGCTCCTCAGTAAGCATTTTCACTGTAAGGTCTACCTACACCTGTTGGTTTAGGGCTCATCAGTAAGCATTTTCACTGTAAGGTTATGGTTAGGGTTAGGGTTAGGGTTAGGGTTAGGGTTAATTCAAACATATATTTTATGGAAAATAGCATGTTTCTGAATGATGCACAATATTGACAATATCACCGGTCTTACCTACACCTGTTGGTTTAGGGCTCATCAGTAAGCATTTTCACTGTAAGGTCTACCTACACCTGTTGGTTTAGGGCTCATCAGTAAGCATTTTCACTGTAAGGTTTACCTACACCTGTTGGTTTAGGGCTCATCAGTAAGCATTTTCACTGTAAGGTCTACCTACACCTGTTGGTTAAGAGCTCATCGGTAAGCATTTTCACTGTAAGGTCTACCTACACCTGTTGGTTATTAAGGTCTACATATACCTGTTGGTTATTAAGGTCTACATATACCTGTTGGTTATTAAGGTCTACATATACCTGTTGGTTATTAAGGTCTACCTACACCTGTTGGTTAAGAGCTCATCGGTAAGCATTTTCACTGTAAGGTCTACCTACACCTGTTGCTTATTAAGGTCTACATATACCTGTTGGTTATTAAGGTCTACCTACACCTGTTGGTTATTAAGGTCTACCTACACCTGTTGGTTATTAAGGTCTACCTACACCTGTTGGTTATTAAGGTCTACCTACACCTGTTGGTTATTAAGGTCTACCTACACCTGTTGGTTATTAAGGTCTACCTACACCTGTTGGTTATTAAGGTCTACCTACACCTGTTGGTTATTAAGGTCTACCTACACCCTGTTGGTTAAGGGCTCATCAGTAAGCATGTTCACTGTAAGGTCTACCTACACCTGTTGGTTATTAAGGTCTACCTACACCTGTTGGTTATTAAGGTCTACCTACACCTGTTGGTTATTAAGGTCTACCTACACCTGTTGGTTATTAAGGTCTACCTACACCTGTTGGTTATTAAGGTCTACCTACACCTGTTGGTTAAGGGCTACCTAAGCATTTTCACTGTAAGGTCTACCTACACCTGTTGGTTAAGGGCTCATCAGTAAGCATTTTCACTGTAAGGTTTACCTACACCTGTTGGTTAAGGGCTCTCATAAGCATTTTCACTGTAAGGTCTACCTACACCTGTTGGTTAAGGGCTCATCAGTAAGCATTTTCACTGTAAGGTCTACCTACACCTGTTGGTTAAGGGCTCATCAGTAAGCATTTTCACTGTAAGGTCTACCTACACCTGTTGGTTAAGGGCTCATCAGTAAGTATTTTCACTGTAAGTTGGTTATACCTACACCTGTTGGTTATTAAGGTCTACCTACACCTGTTGGTTATTAAGGTCTACCTACACCTGTTGGTTATTAAGGTCTACCTACACCTGTTGGTTATTAAGGTCTACCTACACCTGTTGGTTATTAAGGTCTACCTACACCTGTTGGTTATTAAGGTCTACCTACACCTGTTGGTTATTAAGGTCTACCTACACCTGTTGGTTATTAAGGTCTACCTACACCTGTTGGTTATTAAGGTCTACCTACACCTGTTGGTTATTAAGGTCTACCTACACCTGTTGGTTATTAAGGTCTACCTACACCTGTTGGTTTAGGCGCATAACATTTGATTTGATTGTGATTTCAGGGTGATCCACAGGTGTCTGGTACGCCAGTGAGTGTCTGGTACGCCAGTGAGTGTCTGGTACGCCAGTGAGTGTCTGGTACGCCAGTGAGTGTCTGGTACGCCAGTGAGTGTCTGGTACGCCAGTGAGTGTCTGGTACGCCAGTGAGTGTCTGGTACGCCAGTGAGTGTCTGGTACGCCAGTGAGTGTCTGGTACGCCAGTGAGTGTCTGGTACGCCAGTGAGTGTCTGGTACGCCAGTGAGTGTCTGGTACGCCAGTGAGTGTCTGGTACGCCAGTGAGTGTCTGGTACGCCAGTGAGTGTCTGGTACGCCAGTGAGTGTCTGGTACGCCAGTGAGTGTCTGGTACGCCAGTGAGTGTCTGGTACGCCAGTGAGTGTCTGGTACGCCAGTGAGTGTCTGGTACGCCAGTGAGTGTCTGGTACGCCAGTGAGTGTCTGGTACGCCAGTGAGTGTCTGGTACGCCAGTGAGTGTCTGGTACGCCAGTGAGTGTCTGGTACGCCAGTGAGTGTCTGGTACGCCAGTGAGTGTCTGGTACGCCAGTGAGTGTCTGGGGGACCAAAACAGTTCCCACCTGGACGTTAGACAACATTCTGAAAGAGTTCATGTTTTACGGAGTTAACAAAAAGTGAGTTTTATTTACTCAAGTGGTATAACACAAACATAATTAAATGTAACATATTTTATATCCAAAATGTATGGATGGATTTGACAGTTTATGGTTGTGACAATGGTGATTTCAATATTGTTTGTTTAAATCTACCAAAAAGTAGAGAACTTTCCAGACTATGAGTGGCTTGTTGCACTACATGTGAAGAGGACATAAACAGGGGTCCTTTATGGTATAGCCGTCCCTGCACATTCCTGATTCATTTAGGCTCCATTCCAGACATTATTATGAGCCGTCCTCCCATCTGCAGCCTCCACTGGATCATATGCTATCTGGGGGGCCCGGCCTATCTGTGTGGGGGGGGGGGGGGGTTGCTCTTGTAACCCCAAAAATATATGTACAGTACCAGTCAAAAGTTTGGACACACCTACTCATTCAAGGGTTTTTCTTTCTTAAAAAAAAAACTATTTTCTACATTATAGGATAATAGTGAAGACATCTAAACTATGAAATAACACTTATGGAATCATGTCGTAACCAAAAATAGTGTTAAACAAATCAACATATATTTTATATTCTTCAAAGTAGCCACCCTTTGCCTTGATGACAGCTTTGCACACTCTTGGCACTCTCTCAACCAGCTTCATGAGGTAGTCACCTGGAATTATTTTAATTAACAGGTGTGCCTTCTTAAAAGTTGATTTGTGGAATTTCTTTCCTTCTTAATGCGTTTGAGCCAATCAGTTGTGCTGTGACAAGGTAGAAGATAGCCCTATTTGGTAAAAGACCAAGTCCATATTATGGCAAGAATAGCTCAAATAAGCAAAGAGAAACGAAAGTCCATCATTACTTTAAGACATGAAGGTCAGTCAATTAGGAAAATTTCTAAAATTTGTGTAGTCGCAAAAACCAGCAAGCACTACAATGAATCTGGCTCTCATGAGGACCACAGGAAAGGAAGACCCAGAGTTACCTCTGCTGCAGAGGATAAGTTCATTAGAGTTACCAGCCTCAGAAATTGCAGCCAAAATAAATGCTTCACAGAGTTCAAGTAACAGACACATCTCAACATCAACTGTTCAGAGGAGACTGTGTGAATCAGGCCTTTCATGGTCAAATTTCTGCAAAACAAAAACACTACTAAAGGACACCAATAAGAAGAAGAGAGTTGGTTGGGCCAAGAAACACAAGCAATGGACATTAGACTGTCCTTTGGTCTGATGAGTCCAAATTTCAAATTGTTGGTTCCAACCGCCGTATCTTTGTGAGACGCAGAGTCGATGAACAGATGATCTCTGCATGAGTGGTTCCCACCGTGAAGCATGGAGGAGGAGGTGTGATGGTGTGGGGGTGCTTTGCTGGTGACACTGTCTGATCTATTTAGAATTCAAGGCACACTTAACCAGCAAGGCCATCACAGCATTCTGCAGTGATACTCCATCCCATCTGGTTTGCGCTGGGACTATCATTTGTTTTTCAACAGGACAATGACCCAAAACACACCTCCAGGCTATGTAAGGGCTTTTTGACCAAGAAGGAGAGTGATGGAGTGCTGCATCAGATGACCTGGCCTCCACAATCACCCGACCTCAACTCAATTGAGATGGTTTGGAATGAGTTGGACAGCATAGTGAAGTACTCAGTATATGTGGGAACTCCTTCAAAACTGTTGGAAAAGCATTCCAGGTGAAGCTGGTTGAGAGAATGCAAAGAGTGCAAAGCTGACATCAAGGCAAAGAGTGGCTACTTTGTAGAATCTAAAATATAACATATATTTTGATTTAAAACCTTTTGGGTTACTTATTTCATAGTTTTGATGTCTTCACTATTATTCTACAATGTAGAAAATAGTAAAAAAAATAAAATAAAGAAAAACCCTTGAATGAGTAGGTGTGTCCAAACCTTTTGACTGGTACTGTATATAAATAAATGAATGAATGAATTAATAAATAAATATAGCCTAGGCTCCTTGTGAAGTCTTCATGAAGCTCAATGTCTTTGAACATAAAAGAGGGTACATTTACATCCTCATTACATGATTACCATCAATAGTTTATAACCGTTTTACATTTAAGTCATTTAGCAGACGCTCTTATCCAGAGCGACTTACAAATTGGTGCGTTCCCGGCTCCCCAGGAACACCATATCGATACCGTTTTATGTGTGTTATACATAAATGTCAATATTGTCCAGTGGCCTCAACAGTAGGTTACCAGATCACTTATAGGAGAGAGAAGACTTGTTTGAAAGGCTTTTTTGTGTGTTGATAAATAATATAATGTTGCCACTGCACTGACTGTTATTCCCAAAGCTGTTCTCATAACAAAGCTTATGAACAAGGACACCTCATTGCAAAAAGCGATTCCAAATGGAACCTTCTTCTCCTTCTCAGTTCCAATAAAGAACGCGGGATGGGTCTGGCACGCGTCTGAGAATTTGACCAATGTTTTCAACAGCGCAGATGGACCAGATGTTTTGCACATGTCCTAGATGCGGCCTGGCGGCGCCCCGGCGCTTTGATCCGTGGCGGCAGGTCCACGACACCGACGTGTAAAATACCGCAAGAGATGGGAATTACAATATTTTAAAAAGGAAACTGGTCAGAGAGCTCAAACTAAATCTCTTTTAAAATCAATCATCTACTGCTACCGCGCGCATAGGCTTCTCTTTAAACCTCAAAATTGCGAGGTTGTTTGATCAGAATTGGGCCTTTGATGTAGGGAAAGCGTGAGAAACAATAGTTCAGAAGAAATGTGGACTCGTTTTTGAATGAAGGTTTTAAGTGTGGGGGATAGTCAGTGGCTCTTGTCTAGTTTATTGATCTTTATCGAGACAATCATTTCAAAGACATTCTTCATTTGAAGTTCTTTTTTTAAATGCATAATGTGGTTAATCAATGCATACTAAACATTGGCTATTAACCTATCGATTCAAAATAATAAGAAAAACAACCTTTATCATTATTTTCTAAAAACAAAATGAATTGCAGCCTTATCGCCATATAGAATTGCGCACTAGTCACCGCATTGCGCACTAGTCACCGCTTTGCGCACTAGTCACCGCATTGCGCACTAGTCACCGCTTTGCGCCCTAGTCACCGCATTGCGCACTAGTCACCGCTTTGCGCACTAGTCACCGCATTGCGCACTAGTCACCGCTTTGTAATAATAATAATAATATAATAATAATAATAGAATTGCGCACTAGTCACCGCATTGCGCACTAGTCACCGCTTTGCGCACTAGTCACCGCATTGCGCACTAGTCACCGCATTGCGCACTAGTCACCGCTTTGCGCACTGGCTACAATTACGCGCATGTTCTCAGATCAATGGCCTTTGACAAAGCCTATCGATGACCACTAAAAGTATTACAATAGATGGAATCAGATACACACATTTTCCTCTTTTCAAATGAAAGTAGGCCTATAGACTAACGTGACCCTATCACCGTCTCCTACCTGTTCAGTAGCTTGCCAGGTGAAGTTGACCTTCTGGATATTGACAGGTATCGCAGGCATCCTCTGCTGGGCCTTTCTGAAGTCCGTTGTGAATGGAGCCATCTTTCCCTCTGACACGATCAAGATGTTCTCCTCGAAACCTGCACAATAACACACACGGACATTTCAACAAGCGCATTTAAAAACACACGCGGAAGCGCATGGGGGTGTCTACAAAGTTGAACTCAGTCCAATATAATAGGGGTCACAGTGTATGTAACTCAACCCTTTAACCTTTAAAGTTAAAGTTATAATACATATTTTCTATTTAATAAGCTAATTCAAGTGACACTGTAACATTGGATTCATTGAAAAATAAACGCTACTTACCAATTAGGATTCTGGCTTGGTTGGCATCAATCCACATGTACAAACTTCCCTGCTGCTCCTGCGCAGCTTTGGACATCAAACCACCCAAAAGTAGAAGAAAGCACGTTTTGATGGGGGACAGAAGAACAGAGGCTGTCTCGGTAGCCATCCTGAGTTGCAAGCCTCTCAAATCGAACCCTTTTAAATTGTAAATGTATCTCCGTTCGGCTCTCTTCGTAGTTAAATTGGTGTCTGTGTATGCTGGGTTTCCCACTGTACTCAAGTCTGGTATGCCGTGAGTGAGCCTCTTTCATTGACAGTGAGACGCCTGCGCTACGTCGCAAACTACTTGTACACAGCGGGTGCTGTAGGGAGGGTATGTGGCCACACGGTGGCGCAGTGGGACATGGGAAGTAAAGAGTTGGTGGTTAGGCTATGCCTGCCTATTGATTAATGAGATGGGAATGGCGTAACATGTTGACAAACAACTGGCACTATAAATATTTATTTATTGGTCTGAGTAAAGGTCTAATCTTTCCCTGATTTAATTTTTTCACTTTATTTTTACCCACACACCCGTTTTTCTGACGAATCCCACCAAAAAAAAAACTACATAACAATCATTATAAATTATAGCCTACAAAATATTCACATGGTGATGAGAATTGCATGATGTAGCTAGCGGACCTATTCTCATAAAACAAAAATGTGTTTGTTGCACTGACTCAATTCAAGCCTCCAAAATAGGAAGAGGAAAAGGGACGGGTGGAGGGACGGTGGGGGCTTCAAGACAAATCATCTCCTGTGTGGTCTTTGTCTTATAAAGCCCATAAACTCTCCAAGATAAACACTTCAGATTGTGGTATGTCACCTGGTGCCCATATTCTAAAGGATGGTAATACTGAGCTGTTCGAGTGGAAACGGGCGAGAAATGCAGAAATGCCAGACACGTGTTATTGTATTGCATTCCAACAGAGTTTAGTCAATGACAATTGGTGTTATTCATGATTAAATATATCAAATCAATATCACTAGATTACGGAAGAACAAATGCCATAGGCTACACTGAGTATAACATGTTTTTTTCCCCATTATTTTTTATTATATTTTTTCATTAATTAATGACTTCCCTATGAAGGTTACATAAAAAAAAGATATATACATTTTTTTCCATAAAAAAACTCCTACAATAGAATGTTTCAAACCAGTAGACCTATAACCTGTATTAATCATGAAATTATTATTTGGGAACTTCCAATGAATGTAGACTGCCTTTCCTACAACCCCATTCCACACATAATCACACTCTCATCTGGTCTAAAGGCGACAGTACATGCCTACAGTATGCAAGGTGACAAGACAGTCTCAAACAGCATGTATGCACACATTATATATAGAGTTTTTCTACTGTATTATTGACTGTATGTTTGTTTATTCCATGTGTAACTCTGTGTTGTTGTTCGTGTCGAACTGCTTTGCTTTATCTTGGCCAGGTCGCAGTTGTAAATGAGACCTTGTTCTCAGCTAGCCTACCTGGTTAAATAAAATGTGAAATACAAAAATAAATAAATAAAATGTACTAGGCCTTTTACCATATCGTTAGGTGATATATGCAAAAACAGTCTACAGTACTCACAATACACAATAAATAATAGGCTATAGATTCCTATAGACTATTACAGGAATTATGCGCCGTTGGAGCTCGGGCGCTTAAGTATTTCACTGTACACTGAAACTACATCTGCGACCCCGAGTACGTGACTAAACAAACATCGAATCTACAGTAGCTCGATGCGGAAAATCACCAACCATGTATTTGACTATTGTAAAGTGACTGTTCCACTGGATGTCATAAGGTGAATGCACCAATTTGTAAGTCGCTCTGGAGAAGAGCGTCTGCTAAATGACTTAAATGTAAATGTTGATTGGATCAACGTTTAGCCTCTCCAATACGAGGTAAAACTCCCAAAATCAATATTCACATAAAAACAATATGTTTATAAAACGACGCATTTTTACAACTCTGTCAAGACACTAGATATAACCTACTATTTATACGGGACTGTTCTTATAGCAGGTCATTGAGACGCCTGCCCCCTGCCTGTAGACAGCTGACTGACTCAGGATACGGTTTTATTTAGATTTTTTTTTTTTACTATTAGTTCGTCACTTCCGTTCCAGCTTTGAGTTTTTTTTAAACTATTAGTTCGTCACTTCCGTTCCAGCTTTGAGTTTTTTTTTCTTCCCTTCCTCCGAGTAAAGATGGCGACGGCGCAGCTAACGGACGATGAGCTTTTCTCTGAGTTAAAGAGCTTTGGATTCACTCCAGGCCCGGTCTCCGAGAATACGAGACCGGTTTATTTGAAAAAACTAAAGAAACTACGCGAGGAACAACAACAGAAAGGAGGAACCAGAGCGGGGAAAAACCGAAACAGCGGCACTATCATCAACAACAACAACAACAGCAGTAGCAGTAGTAGCAGTAGTAGCGGTGGTAACGGCAGCTACACGGCGGCGGGAGCTTCGGGATGCGGAGCCAGGCCAGCTAGCCGTGACGTCACGCCCCGGAGCCCCGGTGGTCGACCGGTCCTGAACGAAAAGCGAACCGGTGGAGCTGGGAAGTTCGTATTGGGTTTTAGTTCGGACGAATCGGACGCCGAGGACCCGAGGAAAAAACGAGGAGCGAACCACGGCGGTAGGAGAGACCGAGGTTCCGCGTATCAACAACAACAGATCAGGCCTACAACGGGAACTGCTACCGCCACTCGGAAGAGCCTGGGAGTCGCTGTGAGTACCAGCAGTAACAACTCCTCTCCCGCCGGGCTGCTGGAGGGGAGGAGAAGCGGACCCGGTTCTCTCGGTTGGGAGGACCGGGGAAAATCGAGCCTCGAGGTCTCGCGGGCCGCGGAAGTGAAGGGTTACGACGAAGAGCCCGAAGAAGACGACGATTTTCAAGGGGAGACGGAGAGAGACAGTCGGTCTCTGAACGGGAACAGGGCGTCTTACTCACTGAGCGCCAGTAGTAAGAAAGTCGGTGATTACTCAGATTCGGAGGAAGAGGAAGAAGGGGGGATAACATCTGGGCAGGACCGTCAACGAGACCGGCGCTTACAGCAACACTACTCCAGACGGAGTCACTCCTCCAAGCCGTCTCCCTACAGAAGTGCCCCGGGGTCAGAGAACGGACAGGAAACGACTGGCGGCATGGCAATCAGGCCAAACGACACGCCTGGCGCTAGTAGGAGTCGACTAGACATGATGGGAGGCCGGGGGGAGGAGGAAGAGGAGGAGGAAGAGGGAAAGAAACGAGGCCCCGGCGAATCGTCCCTGAGCGGGAGCTTGCTGCGACGCCATTGCCCCAGGGGGACCATCTACGTGTCGGCTGTGATGGGGAAGAGCGACCGCGGCAACCCCGGGGAAAGCAGCGGCAACAATTCCCCGTCCTCCGCCTACAACAAAAACCACATCGACAGCGGGGATGGCGCCACCAGCAGCAGCCGATTCAGCATCGGCCTGAGACCGCGTTTCTCCAACTACAACAGTCTATCCGCTACTTACCGACCCAACCATTCAAATCATAGCGGTCCCAACCATGCCTACAGCCAGTCGAGTCTCAAGCAGAAGCACACGGTACCGGAGGATGAGCTGCTCCAGCAATTCAAGCGGGAGGAGGTGGGGTCGTCCACCGGTGGTTGGGGGTTCAGTGCCCACTACCTGTCCATGTTCCTGCTCATGGCCGCCTGCCTGTTCTTCCTCCTGCTCGGCCTCATGTATCTCCGGATGAGGGGGTCTGGAGCCTCTGAGGTCGATGTTGTCGGTGAGTATCCAGCCTAGTAAACTGTAACTTCCTAAACATAAGCTAGCTAGTAGTGTTTTGTCTCTCAATCCATCATTCTGTGGTTAGGTTTACTGTTCAATTGTAGCATTTATTTAAAGCTTCAGTTTGCTTCCAAATTGCAGTATAATATCAATATTTAAAACTGATTGATAACCAGCCCAGGTATTTTGACTGACTGTCTAGATACTGCTGTATACATAGGATTATTAGTGACTGGCTGTCTAGATACTGCTTTATACATAGGATTATTAGTGACTGGCTGTCTAGATACTGCTTTATACATAGGATTATTAGTGACTGGCTGTCTAGATACTGCTTTATACATAGGATTATTAGTGACTAACTGTCTAGATACTGCTTTATACATAGGATTATTAGTGACTGTCTAGATACTGCTTTATACATAGGATTATTAGTGCCTGACTGTCTAGATACTGCTTTATACATAGGATTATTAGTGACTGGCTGTCTAGATACTGCTTTATACATAGGATTATTAGTGACTAACTGTCTAGATACTGCTTTATACATAGGGTTATTAGTGACTAACTGCCTAGATACTGCTTTATACATAGGGTTATTAGTGACTAACTGTCTAGATACTGCTTTATACATAGGATTATTAGTGACTAACTGCCTAGATACTGCTTTATACATAGGATTATTAGTGACTGGCTGTCTAGATACTGCTTTATACATAGGATTATTAGTGACTGGCTGTCTAGATACTGCTTTATACATAGGATTATTAGTGACTAACTGTCTAGATACTGCTTTATACATAGGATTATTAGTGCCTGACTGTCTAGATACTGCTTTATACATAGGATTATTAGTGACTGGCTGTCTAGATACTGCTTTATACATAGGGTTATTAGTGACTGACTGTCTAGATACTGCTTTATACATAGGATTATTAGTGACTAACTGTCTAGATACTGCTTTATACGTCGGATGGCCAGACTTTTTTTTGCCTTGTGGACATTGTAATGTGAAAACAATCTAACTGAAGTTTTTAATTGCTACACACATATTTTGAAATTGATACATTTTTTAAATTCAGCGAGGAAACAATAAGAAGATATACACTCCAGAAATGAATTCCCATAGATAACACTACAGTACATTATGTTTTTATTTTATTTTTATTCTGCACAGAGTCACTCGTTGTCTGACATCAAAATCAGTTATTTGACTCTTAGCAGAAAATCGCTGCAGGGAACCTAAACGTTTAGGCCTAAAAAAAAACAATGATTTCACAGGACTCATTTGGTATGTAAAGAAGTACTGCGGACCTAGCAGTTGTTGTGTCATCGCCCCCCCCCTAGCCATTCACACCTTCAGAGACAGGAAGTCCTACCTCATCATTCTACATAGAGGGACACTTCTTCTTTATGGAGGGCACAGCAGACATTTTAGCACGTCAGCATAGACAGCTACCTCCATCCGTTGGCTTCCGTAGCGAACTATCGGCCCACTGTCGGGTCGGCCCACTGTCGGGTCGGCCCACTGTCGGGTCGGCCCACTGTCGGGTCGGCCCACTGTCGGGTCGGCCCACTGTCGGCCCACTGTCGGGTCGGCCCACTGTCGGCCCATTCAACCCCACTGTGTGTGTTTCAGAGTATGCTCATAGAAATGACTCGATTAAAGCCTTTTTAATACACATACTGTAGTATTTACAGTGAGCTATTCAACCTATAGACCTAAGCAAATGACTGGCATTAGCCAAACCAGCTTGTAAGATGCCCTATGCCTGTCTGGACACTGCAGCTACACTCTTATGCAACCTCACAACTACACCAGTGAGTGCTGTCCTAGCCACAAAACACATGAAATATTCAATGATCCCATTCAGCAGCATTTTACAGTGCAGTTAGTTTCTCAGTACATATATATATGTACCCCCAACCATTGTGTATTTTAGACAAATTTGTGCCTACAGGTTTTCATTCATTATAATTAAACCTTTCACTACCAGCTCTCTGTATAGAGGGGAAGGGGAGACTGGGGCTGGCCGGTGGGGGCGGGGGAGACTGGGGCGGGGCGGGGAGACTGGGGCAGGCCGGGGGCGGGGAGACTGGGGCGGGGAGACTGGGGGGGGGGGGGGTGGGGAGACTGGGGCAGGCCGGGGGCAGGCCGGGGGCGGGAGACTGGGGCAGGCCGGGGGCGGAGACTGGGGCAGGCCGGGGGGGCGGGGAGACTGGGGCAGACCGGGGGGGGGGAGACTGGGGCAGGCCTGGGGGAGGGGAGACTGGGGCAGGCCGGGGGGGCTGGTTCGAATCCCCAAGCCAACTAGGTGTAAAAATCTGTCGGTGCCCTTGAGCAAGTCACTTAACCCTAATTGCTCTTGTAAGTCTCTCTGGATAAGAGAATCAGTTAAATGACTCCCTACTGTAAGTCTCTCTGGATAAGAGAATCAGTTAAATGACTCTCTACTGTAAGTCTCTCTGTATAAGAGCGTCTGCTAAATGACTCCCTACTGTAAGTCTCTCTGGATAAGAGAAGCAGTTAAATTACTCTCTACTGTAAGTCTCTCTGTATAAGAGCGTCTGCTAAATGACTCCCTACTGTAAGTCTCTCTGGATAAGAGAATCAGCTAAATGACTCCCTACTGTAAGTCTCTCTGGATAAGAGCGTCTGTTAAATTACTCAAATGTTTGTAAAATGTACATTTGAGATGCAGATGGGGAGCAGAGCAGGAAGTACAGAGAGACCAGTGATTTCCCCTGTCTAGGACACACACACCCCAACAACACTTACTGCTCTGTTAGTAGGTGCAGCAGGCGGTAGACACTAGCTAGGTTCCTCCAGCTCCCTGTTGGATTAGACACTAGCTAGGTTCCTCCAGCTCCCTCTGTCCCTGTCGGATGAGACACTAGCTAGGTTCCTCCAGCTCCCTCTGTCCCTGTCGGATTAGACACTAGCTAGGTTCCTCCAGCTCCCTGTTGGATTAGACACTAGCTAAGTTCCTCCAGCTCCCTGTTGGATTAGACACTAGCTAGGTTCCTCCAGCTCCCTCTGTCCCTGTTGGATTAGACACTAGCTAGGTTCCTCCAGCTCCCTGTTGGATTAGACACTAGCTAGGTTCCTCCAGCTCCCTGTTGGATTAGACACTAGCTAGGTTCCTCCAGCTCCCTGTTGGATTAGACACTAGCTAGGTTCCTCCAGCTCCCTGTTGGATTAGACACTAGCTAGGTTCCTCCAGCTCCCTCTGTCCCTGTTGGATTAGACACTAGCTAGGTTCCTCCAGCTCCCTGTTGGATTAGACACTAGCTAGGTTCCTCCAGCTCCCTCTGTCCCTGTTGGATGAGACACTAGCTAGGTTCCTCCAGCTCCCTCTGTCCCTGTTGGATGAGACACTAGCTAGGTTCCTCCAGCTCCCTCTGTCCCTGTTGGATGAGACACTAGCTAGGTTCCTCCAGCTCCCTCTGTCCCTGTCGGATGAGACACTAGCTAGGTTCCTCCAGCTCCCTCTGTCCCTGTCGGATGAGACACTAGCTAGGTTCCTCCAGCTCCCTGTCGGATGAGACACTAGCTAGGTTCCTCCAGCTCCCTCTGTCCCTGTTGGATTAGACACTAGCTAGGTTCCTCCAGCTCCCTCTGTCCCTGTCGGATGAGACACTAGCTAGGTTCCTCCAGCTCCCTCTGTCCCTGTCGGATGAGACACTAGCTAGGTTCCTCCAGCTCCTGTTCCTGTCGGATGAGACACTAGCTAGGCTGATACCTAGAAGCTCTTCACTTCAGCAGACCGAGTCAGGCTGCTGCTGGTAGTCGGCTGATGACTGTATTGTAAATCATGCAAATCATCCACAGAGTGAAGGGCACTGCCCAGCAAATATATATAAAACAATGCACATTGCGAAATGGTGTTTGAACTGCAGACGCCCAGAGCTCTCAGTTGACCCCATTTGGAATTAAATGGGTCGAACTCATGCATGAATCATATGAATTTGGTATGAGTCATGTAGGGCCCTGTTCTCCAAGTAGTGCACTACGTAGGGAATAGAGGGCCGTTATGGACAGACCCCATTGGCTACCGTCTGTAGCGTTGTTAATGTGTTAATCGTAGACTGTGTTAATGTAACACCCGCTACTTTAATCAATGATACGTGTGTGTGTGTGTGTGTGTGTGTGTGTGTGTGTGTGTGTGTGTGTGTGTGTGTGTGTGTGTGTGTGTGTGTGTGTGTGTGTGTGTGTGTGTGTGTGTGTGTGTGTGTGTGTGTGTGTGTGTGTGTGTGTGTGTGTGTGTGTGTGTACAATGCTCACACTCACTAGTTCACCACAGCCCTGCTAATGTTGGTCTGCATCCAGCCTCGTGTTCAGACAGTGACTCACGTGTGACACAACAGTCTGCTCCCCCCTCAACCCTCACTGTGATGTCTGCTCTTCTCTCTCTCCTCAACCCTCACTGTGATGTCTGCTCTTCTCTCTCTCCTCAACCCTCACTGTGATGTCTGCTCTTCTCTCTGTCCTCAACCCTCACTGTGATGTCTGCTCTTCTCTCTGTCCTCAACCCTCACTGTGATGTCTGCTCTTCTCTCTCTCTCTCTCTCTCTCTCTCTCTCTCTCTCTCTCTCTCTCAACCCTCACTGTGATGTCTGCTCTCCTCTCTCTCCTCAACCCTCACTGTGATGTCTGCTCTTCTCTCTCTCTCCTCAACCCTCACTGTGATGTCTGCTCTTCTCTCTCTCTCCTCAACCCTCACTGTGATGTCTGCTCTTCTCTCTCTCTCCTCAACCCTCACTGTGATGTCTGCTCTTCTCTCTCTCCTCAACCCTCACTGTGATGTCTGCTCTTCTCTCTGTCCTCAACCCTCACTGTGATGTCTGCTCTTCTCTCTGTCCTCAACCCTCACTGTGATGTCTGCTCTTCTCTCTCTCCTCAACCCTCACTGTGATGTCTGCTCTCTCCTCAACCCTCACTGTGATGTCTGCTCTTCTCTCTCCTCGACCCTCACTGTGATGTCTGCTCTTCTCTCTCTCCTCAACCCTCACTCTTTATGTTTTATTTAACCTTAATTTAACTAGGCAAGCCAGTTAAGAACAAATTCTTATTTACAATGACGGCCTACGCCAGGTTAACGACGCCAGGTTATGAAAGACCATATTTCTGTGATGTATTCATTTACTGTCTGTCATTATTGTCCCCTGTGTTTCAAATGTTGGATGAAAGGGGCGTGGTTTGATGAAGGGGGCGTGGTTGGATGAAAGGGGCGTGGTTGGATGATAATGTCTGTATTTTTGTTCTTTCCTCAGTTAAGAACCACCCGTTTGGCAGCGAGTTTGACAGTTCTTATGTAAGTATATTTTCTTATAATTTTGGCCCTAGTCTAAAGGCCGAGTTTGTGTCGCAGTCTAGCAATCAGGGCCGAACATGAACATCTGCAGACCGCCCACTGCATTCTGGGCCCTTACAAAACGGTGCACTTCACGGTCCCCCCCTCCCACTTCACGGTCCCCCCCTCCCACTTCACGGTCCCCCCCTCCCACTTCACGGTCTCCCACTTCACGGTCCCCCCTCCCACTTCACGGTCCCCCCATCCCACTACACGGTCCCCCCATCCCACTACACGGTCCCCCCATCCCACTACACGGTCCCCCCCACTCCCCACTACACGGTCCCTCCCACTCCCCACTACACGGTCCCCCCCACTCCCCACTACACGGTCCCCCCACTCCCCACTACACGGTCCCCCCCCCCCACTCCCCACTACACAGTCCCCCTCACTCCCCACTACACGGTCCCCCTCACTCCCCACTACACGGTCCCCCTCACTCCCCACTACACGGTCCCCCATCCCACTACACGGTCCCCCTCACTCCCCACTACACGGTCCCCCTCACTCCCCACTACACGGTCCCCCCATCCCACTACACGGTCCCCCTCCCACTACACGGCCCCCCCTCCCACTACACGGTCCCCCCTCTCCCACTACACGGTCTCCCACTACACGGTCCCCCCTCTCCCACTACACTGTCCCCCCTCCCACTTCACGGTCCCCCTCCCACTTCACGGTCTCCCACTTCACGGTCTCCCACTTCACGGTCCCCCCCACTCCCCACTACACGGTTCTTGTCTGTTTTTACATTTTTGTTTTGTTCACAAGCTTAGATTGAGTTTCAAGAGTTTCTGCTCGTCAGACTCTCTGTCTCCCTGGCAACAAACATAACACGAGGTTACCGCGGTAACCTCCCACCCTTTAAAAAGGGGCAGGTTACATCATATTTTAGTAAAGTCACAAAATATTTCATGAAATTAAGCCCGTCTGATTAGTAATATATATTTAATGAACTTTAAAGCTTACCTGGGTTTTTTTTTGTAGTAATTTTGGCAGAAAATCTGAGTGGCTGGTAGATTATATTTATTAATCTACCTGCCACAGAGACTGGTTGACCAAAACGTTTGTTTGAGGCCCGACTAGCAAATACAGTGATATTGTTTATTTGTATTTAATTTAACAGTTTTATTTAACTAGACAAGTCAGTTAAGTATTTATAATGACGGCCTACCAAAAGATAACAGGCCCTCCTACGAGGGGCAGGGATTGTATTGTAACATAAAGGACTGAAAGATATATAGATTATATATAGTCATCTACATGAAACAATATATTTTATTCTGCCACACATGAGCATTTACCTGGAGAACATTTAGTTATCTGTGGTACATCTAAATGAATAAATAGATGTTTTAGCTCTACATGTTGTAATGACAGATGTCTGTTATACCGAAACTAAAATATTGACTTGATGTTTTCTGGATTTCAGGACAAGACGGAGAAGGACACCATTCTGAAACTCCTCCTCAACCTTCACGACCACCTGGCTCATATTGCTGGTACGTTTTAAGAACTTTTCGGTAGCTAGAAGAGGACTGGCCTCCTCTCAGAGCCTGGTTCCTCTCTAGGTTTATAATCTCCACCTGGTACAGCCAGAAGAGGACTGGCCTCCTCTCAGAGCCTGGTTCCTCTCTAGGTTTATAATCTCCACCTGGTACAGCCAGAAGGGGCCACCCCTCATAGCCTGGTTCCTTTCTAGGTCTCTTCCTAGGTTCTGGCCTTTCTAGGAGTTTTTCCTAGCCACCGTGCTTCTACACCTGCATTGTCTGTCTCCGCCCGCCTGTCTGCCTGTCTGTCTCCGCCCACCTGTCTGCCTGTCTGTCTCCGCCCGCCTGTCTGCCTGTCTGTCTCCGCCCGCCTGTCTGCCTGTCTGTCTCCGCCCGCCTGTCTGCCTGTCTGTCTCCGCCCGCCTGTCTGCCTGTCTGTCTCCGCCCGCCTGTCTGCCTGTCTGTCTCCGCCCGCCTGTCTGCCTGTCTGTCTCCGCCCACCTGTCTGCCTGTCTGTCTCCGCCCGCCTGTCTGCCTGTCTGTCTCCGCCCGCCTGTCTGCCTGTCTGTCTCCGCCCGCCTGTCTGCCTGTCTGTCTCCGCCCGCCTGTCTGCCTGTCTGTCTCCGCCCGCCTGTCTGCCTGTCTGTCTCCGCCCGCCTGTCTGTCTCCGCCTGTCTGACTGTCTGTCTCCGCCTGTCTGCCTGTCTGTCTGTCTCCGCCCGCCTGTCTGTCTCTGCCTGTCTGTCTCCGCCTGTCTGTCTCCGCCTGCCTGTCTGTCTCCGCCCGCCTGTCTGCCTGTCTGTCTCCGCCCGCCTGTCTGCCTGTCTGTCTCCGCCCGCCTGTCTGCCTGTCTGTCTCCGCCTGTCTGTCTCCGCCCGCCTGTCTGTCTCCGCCCGCCTGTCTGTCTCCGCCCGCCTGTCTGTCTCCGCCCGCCTGCCTGTCTGTCTCTGCCTGTCTGTCTCCGCCTGTCTGCCTGTCTGTCTCCGCCCGCCTGTCTGCCGGTCTGTCTCCGCCCGCCTGTCTGCCTGTCTGTCTCCGCCCGCCTGTCTGCCTGTCTGTCTCCGCCCGCCTGTCTGCCTGTCTGTCTCCGCCTGTCTGTCTCCGCCTGTCTGCCTGTCTGTCTCCGCCTGTCTGCCTGTCTGTCTCCGCCCGCCTGTCTGCCTGTCTGTCTCCGCCCGCCTGTCTGTCTCCGCCCGCCTGTCTGCCTGTCTGTCTCCGCCCGCCTGTCTGCCTGTCTGTCTCCGCCCGCCTGTCTGTCTCCGCCCGTCTCTGTCTCCGCCCCGTCTGTCTCCGCCCCGTCTGTCTCCGCCCCGTCTGTCTCCGCCCCCCGTCTGCCTGTCTCCGCCCCCCGTCTCTCTGTCTCCGCCCCCCGTCTGCCCCGTCCGTCTGTCTCCTCCCGCCCGCCTGTGCCCCCGTCTGTCTGTCTCCGCCCCCCGTCTGTCTGTCTCCACCCCCCGTCTGTCTGTCTCCGCCCCCCGTCTGTCTGTCTCCGCCCCCGTCTGTCTGTCTCCGCCCCCCCGTCTGTCTGTCTCCGCCCCCGTCTGTCTGTCTCCGCCCCGTCTGTCTGTCTCCGCCCCCGTCTGTCTGTCTCCGCCCCCGTCTGTCTGTCTCCGCCCCCGTCTGTCTGTCTCCGCCCCCCCCGTCTGTCTGTCTCCGCCCCCCGTCTGTCTGTCTCCGCCCCGTCTCTCTGTCTCCGCCCCCCCGTCTCTCTGTCTCCGCCCCGGTCTCTCTGTCTGTCTCCGCCCTTCTTATAATAAGTGGTTTATCTGCAGCTCACGTTAATGTTGTCCCCATCAGGCCAACATGACTGTACCGCCCCGGAGCAGCAGCAGGCCAACAGGAGCCTGTCTCTGAAGGAAGCCTCTGACTATCTCCTGCAGCAGAATGAACAGTACCGTTTCTGGGTTCTCCTCGCTCTGGAGTGGATCATACGGACAGGGGAGGACGTTGGCATACGGTAACCATCGTTTCTCTTCTAAGAAATCAAATCAAATTTGTCACATACACATGGTTAGCAGATGTTAATGCGAGTGTAGCGAAATGCTTGTGCTTCTAGTTCCGACAATGCAGTGATAACCAACAAGTAATCTAACTAACAATTCCAAAACTACTCTCTTATACACAGTGTAAGGGGATAAAGAATATGTACATAAAGATATATGAATGAGTGATGGTACAGAGCAGCATAGGCAAGATACAGTAGATGGTATTGAGTGCAGTATATACATATGAGATGAGTATGTAAACAAAGTGGCATAGTTAAAGTGGCTAGTGATACATGTATTACATAAAGATGCAGTAGATGATATAGAGTACAGTATATACTTATACATATGAGATGAATAATGTAGGGTAAGTAACATTATATTAGGTAGCATTGTTTAAAGTGGCTAGTGATATATTTTACATTTCCCATCAATTCCCATTATTAAAATGGCTGGAGTTGGGTCAGTGTCAATGACAGTGTGTTGGCAGCAGCCACTCAATGTTAGTGGTGGCTGTTTAACAGTCTGATAGCCTTGAGATAGAAGCTGTTTTTCAGTCTCTCGGTCCCAGCTTTGATGCACCTGTACTGACCTCGCCTTCTGGATGATAGCGGGGTGAACAGGCAGTGGGTCGGGTGGTTGTTGTCCTTGATGATCTTTATGGCCTTCCTGTAACATCGGGTGGTGTAGGTGTCCTGGAGGGCAGGTAGTCTGCCCCCGGTGATGCGTTGTGCAGACCTCACTTACCCTCTGGAGAGCCTTTCGGTTGTGGGCGGAGCAGTTGCCGTACCAGGCGGTAATACAGCCCACCAGGGTGCTCTCGATTGTGCATCTGTAGAAGTTTGTGAGTGCTTTTGGTGACAAGCCAAAATTCTTCAGCCTCCTGAGGTTGAAGAGGTGCTGCTGTGTCTTCTTCACGATGCTGTCAGTGTGAGTGGACCAATTCAGTTTGTCTGTGATGTGTATACCGAGGAACTTAAAACTTACTACCCTCTCCACTACTGTTCCATCGATGTGGATAGGGGGATGTTCCCTCTGCTGTTTCCTGAAGTCCACAATCATCTCCTTAGTTTTGTTGACGTTGAGTGTGAGGTTATTTTCCTGACACCACACTCCGAGGGCCCTCACCTCCTCCCTGTAGGCCGTCTCGTCGTTGTTGGTAATCAAGCCTACCACTGTTGTGTCGTCCGCAAACTTGATGATTGAGTTGGAGGCGTGCATGGCCACGCAGTCGTGGGTGAACAGGGAGTACAGGAGAGGGCTCAGAACGCACCCTTGTGGGGCCCCAGTGTTGAGGATCAGCGGGGTGGAGATGTTGTTGCCTACCCTCACCACCTGGGGGCGGCCCGTCAGGAAGTCCAGTACCCAGTTGCACAGGGCGGGGTTGAGACCCAGGGTCTCGAGCTTGATGGCGAGCTTGGAGGGTACTATGGTGTTGAATGCCGAGCTGTAGTCGATGAACAGCATTCTCACATAGGTATTCCTCTTGTCCAGATGGGTTAGGGCAGTGTGCAGTGTGGTTGAGATTGCATCGTCTGTGGACCTATTTGGGCGGTAAGCAAATTGGAGTGGGTCTAGGGTGTCAGGTAGGGTGGAGGTGATATGGTCCTTGACTAGTCTCTCAAAGCACTTCATGATGACGGAAGTGAGTGCTACGGGGCGGTAGTCGTTTAGCTCAGTTACCTTCGCTTTCTTGGGAACAGGAACAATGGTGGCCCTCTTGAAGCATGTGGGAACAGCAGACTGGTATAGGGATTGATTGAATATGTCCGTAAACACACCGGCCAGCTGGTTTGCGCATGCTCTGAGGGTGCGGCTGGGGATGCCGTCTGGGCCTGCAGCCTGCGAGGGTTAACACGTTTAAATGTCTTACTCACCTCGGCTGCAGTGAAGGAGAGACCGCATGTTTTCGTTGCAGGCCGTGTCAGTGGCACTGTATTGTCCTCAAAATGGAGTCGTGGTCAGCTTTTCCGAAAGGAGGGCGGGGCAGGGCCTTATATGCGTCGCGGAAGTTAGAGTAACAATGATCCAAGGTTTTTCCACCCCTGGTTGCACAATCGATATGCTGATAAAATTTAGGGAGTCTTGTTTTCAGATTAGCCTTGTTAAAATCCCAAGCTACAATGAATGCAGCCTCCGGATAAATGGATTCCAGTTTGCAAAGAGTCAAATAAAGTTTGTTCAGAGCCATCGATGTGTCTGCTTGGGGGGGAATATATACGGCTGTGATTATAATCGAAGAGAATTCTCTTGGTAGATAATGCGGTCGACATTTGATTGTGAGGAATTCTAAATCAGGTGAACAGAAGGATTTGAGTTCCTGTATGTTTCTTTCATCACACCATGTCTCGTTAGCCATAAGGCATACGCCCCCGCCCCTCTTCTTACCAGAAACATGTTTGTTTCTGTCGGCGCGATGCGTGGAGAAATCCGCTGGCTGCACCGCCTCCGATAGCGTCTCTCCAGTGAGCCATGTTTCCGTGAAGCAAAGAACATTACAGTCTCTGATGTCCCTCTGGAATGCCACCCTTGCTCGGATTTCATCAACCTTGTTGTCAAGAGACTGGACATTGGCGAGAAGAATGCTAGGGAGTGGTGCACGATGTGCCCGTCTCCGGAGTCTGACCAGAAGACCGCTTCGTTTCCCTCTTTTACGGAGTCGTTTTTTTGGGTCGCCGGCTGGGATCCATTCCGTTGTCCTGTTTGTAAGGCAGAACACAGGATCCGCGTCGCTAAAATCATATTCTTGGTCGTACTGATGGTGAGTTGATGCTGATCTTATATTCAGTAGTTCTTCTCGACTGTATGTAATGAAACCTAAGATGACCTGGGGTACTAATGTAAGAAATAACATGTAAAAAAAAAAAAAAAATGCGTAGTTTCCTAGGAACGCGAAGCGAGGCGGCCATCTCTGTCGGCGCCGGAAGTTGTAAGATTCTCTGAAGAGGAGAGCATATCGGGTCGTGGTCATTAGGACAGGGGAGGACGTTGGCATACGGTAACCATGGTTTCTCTTCTAAGATTCTCTGAAGAGGAGAGCATATCGGGTCGTGGTCATTAGGACAGGGGAGGACGTTGGCATACGGTAACCATGGTTTCTCTTCTAAGAGTCTCTGAAGTTGAGAGCATATCGGGTCGTGATCATTAGGACAGGGGAGGACGTTGGCATACGGTAACCATGGTTTCTCTTCTAAGATTCTCTGAAGAGGAGAGCGTGTCGGGTCGTGGTCATTAGGACACGCGGCAGAAAACAGAAACAGGCATTTCATATCAGACAGGTGGTCCCTCCCTGTTTGGGTGGTCCCTCTCTGATTGGGTGGTCCCTCTCTGATTGGGTGGTCCCTCCCTGTTTGGGTGGTCCCTCCCTGTTTGGGTGGTCCCTCTCTGATTGGGTGGTCCCTCTCTGATTGGGTGGTCCCTCTCTGATTGGGTGGTCCCTCTCTGATTGGGTGGTCCCTCTGATTGGGTGGTCCCTCTGATTGGGTGGTCCCTCTCTGATTGGGTGGTCCCTCCCTGATTGGGTGGTCCCTCCCTGATTGGGTGGTCCCTCTCTGATTGGGTGGTCCCTCTCTGATTGGGTGGTCCCTCCCTGATTGGGTGGTCCCTCTCTGATTGGGTGGTCCCTCTCTGATTGGGTGGTCCCTCTCTGATTGGGTGGTCCCTCTCTGATTGGGTGGTCCCTCCCTGATTGGGTGGTCCCTTTCTGTTTGTCTGTGTTCTTGTGTTTGGTGCCTAACCCTGTTATCAACCCCTATGATGTATTCTCATACTAATGGAACATCCCTCCCCCCCCTCTCCTATCTCCCTCCTCTCTCTCCCTCCTCCCCCCTTCCTTTCGCTCCCCTCCTCTCTTCTCTCCCTCCTCTCTCCCTCCTCTCTTCTCTCTCCCTCCTCTCTTCTCTCTCCCTCCTCTCTTCTCTCTCCCTCCTCCTCCTCTCTTCTCTCTCCCTCTCTTCTCTCTCCCTCCTCTCTTCTCTCTCCCTCCTCCTCCTCTCTTCTCTCCCTCCTCCCCCTCACTCCTTCTCTCCCTCCTCTCTTCCCTCCCCCTTCTCTCTCTCCCTCCCCCCTTCTCTCTTCTCTCCCCCTTCTCTCTCTCCCTCCACCTCCTCTCTTCTCTCCCCCTTCTCTCTCTCTTCTCCCCCTCCTCTCTTCTCTCTCCCTCTTCCCCTCACTCCTTCTCTCCCTCACTCCTTCTCTCCCTCTCCTCCTCCCAGGCTGATCGGGGATAACCCAGAGGAGGCAGTAGCGGACGTGAGTGAGGTGACTCGTCTGGAGTCGACCCACCCCAAGATGTCCTTCTCCTGTCGCTTCAGAAGAGCCTTTTTTACAGTCATCCACAGGGTGCTGCTCATCCTAACAGGTTAGACATGTCTCCTCCTCTTTACAGTCATCCACAGGGTGCTGCTCATCCTAACAGGTTAGACATGTCTCCTCTCCTCTTTACAGTCATCCACAGGGTGCTGCTCGTCCTAACAGGTTAGACATGTCTCCTCCTCTTTACAGTCATCCACAGGGTGCTGCTCATCCTAACAGGTTAGACATGTCTCCTCTCCTCTTTACAGTCATCCACAGGGTGCTGCTCATCCTAACAGGTTAGACATGTCTCCTCTCCTCTTTACAGTCATCCACAGGGTGCTGCTCATCCTAACAGGTTAGACATGTCTCCTCTCCTCTTTACAGTCATCCACAGGGTGCTGCTCATCCTAACAGGTTAGACATGTCTCCTCCTCTTTACAGGCATCCACAGGGTGCTGCTCATCCTAACAGGTTAGACATGTCTCCTCCTCTTTACAGTCATCTACAGGGTGCTGCTCATCCTAACAGGTTAGACATGTCTCCTCCTCTTTACAGTCATCCACAGGGTGCTGCTCATCCTAACAGGTTAGACATGTCTCCTCCTCTTTACAGTCATCCACAGGGTGCTGCTCATCCTAACAGGTTAGACATGTCTCCTCCTCTTTACAGTCATCCACAGGGTGCTGCTCATCCTAACAGGTCTCCTCCTCTTTACAGTCATCCACAGGGTGCTGCTCATCCTAACAGGTTAGACATGTCTCCTCCTCTTTACAGTCATCTACAGGGTGCTGCTCATCCTAACAGGTTAGACATGTCTCCTCCTCTTTACAGTCATCCACAGGGTGCTGCTCATCCTAACAGGTTAGACATGTCTCCTCCTCTTTACAGTCATCCACAGGGTGCTGCTCATCCTAACAGGTTAGACATGTCTCCTCCTCTTTACAGTCATCCACAGGGTGCTGCTCATCCTAACAGGTTAGACATGTCTCCTCCTCTTTACAGTCATCCACAGGGTGCTGCTCATCCTAACAGGTTAGACATGTCTCCTCCTCTTTACAGTCATCCACAGGGTGCTGCTCATCCTAACAGGTCTCCTCCTCTTTACAGTCATCCACAGGGTGCTGCTCATCCTAACAGGTTAGACATGTCTCCTCCTCTTTACAGTCATCCACAGGGTGCTGCTCATCCTAACAGGTTAGACATGTCTCCTCCTCTTTACAGTCATCCACAGGGTGCTGCTCATCCTAACAGGTTAGACATGTCTCCTCTCCTCTTTACAGTCATCCACAGGGTGCTGCTCATCCTAACAGGTTAGACATGTCTCCTCTCCTCTTTACAGTCATCCACAGGGTGCTGCTCATCCTAACAGGTCTCCTCCTCTTTACAGTCATCCACAGGGTGCTGCTCATCCTAACAGGTTAGACATGTCTCCTCCTCTTTACAGTCATCCACAGGGTGCTGCTCGTCCTAACAGGTTAGACATGTCTCCTCTCCTCTTTACAGTCATCCACAGGGTGCTGCTCATCCTAACAGGTTAGACATGTCTCCTCTCCTCTTTACAGTCATCCACAGGGTGCTGCTCATCCTAACAGGGTAGACATGTCTCCTCCTCTTTACAGTCATCCACAGGGTGCTGCTCATAATAATCTAACCTCTCTCTAGTGATTGGTCTGGTGTGAGAGGTGTATTCTACTATATGAAGTATCTAATCTAACCTTCTCTCTCTCTCTAGTGATTGGTCTGGTGTGAGGTGTATTCTACTATATGAAGTATCTAATCTAACCTCTCTCTAGTGATTGGTCTGGTGTGAGGTGTATTCTACTATATGAAGTATCTAATCTAACCTCTCTCTCTCTAGTGATTGGTCTGGTGTGGGGTGTATTCTACTATATGAAGTATCTAATCTAACCTCTCTCTCTCTAGTGATTGGTCTGGTGTGGGGTGTATTCTACTATATGAAGTATCTAATCTAACCTTCTCTCTCTCTCTCTAGTGATTGGTCTGGTGTGAGGTGTATTCTACTATATGAAGTATCTAATCTAACCTTCTCTCTCTCTAGTGATTGGTCTGGTGTGAGGTGTATTCTACTATATGAAGTATCTAATCTAACCTTCTCTCTCTAGTGATTGGTCTGGTGTGAGTTGTATTCTACTATATGAAGTATCTAATCTAACCTCTCTCTAGTGATTGGTCTGGTGTGGGGTGTATTCTACTATATGAAGTATCTAATCTAACCTTCTCTCTCTCTAGTGATTGGTCTGGTGTGAGGTGTATTCTACTATATGAAGTATCTAATCTAACCTTCTCTCTCTAGTGATTGGTCTGGTGTGAGGTGTATTCTACTATATGAAGTATCTAATCTAACCTCTCTCTAGTGATTGGTCTGGTGTGGGGTGTATTCTACTATATGAAGTATCTAATCTAACCTTCTCTCTCTCTCTCTAGTGATTGGTCTGGTGTGAGGTGTATTCTACTATATGAAGTATCTAATCTAACCTCTCTCTAGTGATTGGTCTGGTGTGAGGTGTATTCTACTATATGAAGTATCTAATCTAACCTTCTCTCTCTCTCTAGTGATTGGTCTGGTGTGAGGTGTATTCTACTATATGAAGTATCTAATCTAACCTCTCTCTAGTGATTGGTCTGGTGTGAGGTGTATTCTACTATATGAAGTATCTAATCTAACCTCTAGTGATTGGTCTGGTGTGAGGTGTATTCTACTATATGAAGTATCTAATCTAACCTTCTCTCTCTCTCTAGTGATTGGTCTGGTGTGAGGTGTATTCTACTATATGAAGTATCTAATCTAACCTTCTCTCTCTCTCTAGTGATTGGTCTGGTGTGGGGTGTATTCTACTATATGAAGTATCTAATCTAACCTCTAGTGATTGGTCTGGTGTGAGGTGTATTCTACTATATGAAGTATCTAATCTAACCTTCTCTCTCTCTAGTGATTGGTCTGGTGTGGGGTGTATTCTACTATATGAAGTATCTAATCTAACCTCTCTAGTGATTGGTCTGGTGTGAGGTGTATTCTACTATATGAAGTATTTAATCTAACCTTCTCTCTCTAGTGATTGGTCTGGTGTGAGGTGTATTCTACTATATGAAGTATCTAATCTAACCTTCTCTCTCTAGTGATTGGTCTGGTGTGAGGTGTATTCTACTATATGAAGTATCTAATCTAACCTCTCTCTAGTGATTGGTCTGGTGTGAGGTGTATTCTACTATATGAAGTATCTAATCTAACCTCTCTCTAGTGATTGGTCTGGTGTGAGGTGTATTCTACTATATGAAGTATCTAATCTAACCTTCTCTCCTTCTCTAGTGATTGGTCTGGTGTGAGGTGTATTCTACTATATGAAGTATCTAATCTAACCTTCTCTCCTTCTCTAGTGATTGGTCTGGTGTGAGGTGTATTCTACTATATGAAGTATTTAATCTAACCTTCTCTCTCTCTCTAGTGATTGGTCTGGTGTGGGGTGTATTCTACTATATGAAGTATCGTTGGAGGAGAGAGGAAGAGGAGACCAGGCAGATGTATGACATGGTGGAGAGAATCATCGGTGTTCTGAAGATCCACAACGCATCGTGTCAGGAAAACAATGACCTCCAGCCCTACCTGCCCATTCCTCATGTCAGAGACTCCCTGGTCCAACCCCAGGACAGGTGAGTACTAACCTCCTACCTGCCCATCCCTCACGTCAGAGACTCCCTGGTTCAACCCCAGGACAGGTCAGTACTAACCTCCTACCTGCCCATCCCTCACGTCAGTGACTCCCTGGTTCAGCCCCAGGACATGTGAGTACTAACCTACCTGCCCATCCCTCACGTCAGAGACTCCCTGGTCCAACCCCAGGATAGGTCAGTACTAACCTCCTACCTATCCCTCACGTCAGAGACTACCTGGTCCAACCCCAGGACAGGTCAGTACTAACCTACTACCTGCCCATCCCTCACGTCAGAGACACCCTGGTCCAACCCCAGGACAGGTCAGTACTAACCTCCTACCTGCCCATCCCTCACGTCAGAGACTACCTGGTTCAGCCCCAGGACAGGTCAGTACTAACCTACTACCTGCCCATCCCTCACGTCAGAGACTCCCTGGTTCAGCCCCAGGACAGGTCAGTACTAACCTACTACCTGCCCATCCCTCACGTCAGAGACTCCCTGGTCCAACCCCAGGACAGGTGAGTACTAACCTCCTACCTGCCCATTCCTCACGTCAGAGACTCCCTGGTCCAACCCCAGGACAGGTCAGTACTAACCTACTACCTGCCCATCCCTCACGTCAGAGACTCCCTGGTCCAACCCCAGGACAGGTCAGTACTAACCTCCTACCCATCCCTCACGTCAGAGACTACCTGGTCCAACCCCAGGACAGGTCAGTACTAACCTCCTACCTGCCCATCCCTCATGTCAGAGACTACCTGGTTCAGCCCCAGGACAGGTCAGTACTAACCTACTACCTGCCCATCCCTCACGTCAGAGACTCCTTGGTCCAACCCCAGGACAGGTCAGTACTAACCTCCTACCTGCCCATCCCTCACGTCCAGAGACTCCTCCTGCCCATCCCTCACGTCCAACCCCAGGACAGGTGAGTACTAACCTCCTACCTGCCCATCCCTCACGTCAAAGACTCCCTGGTCCAACCCCAGGACAGGTCAGTACTAACCTACTACCTGCCCATCCCTCACGTCAGAGACTCCCTGGTCCAACCCCAGGACAGGTCAGTACTAACCTCCTACCTACCCATCCCTCACTATACTGTGTCAAACCCCAGGATCAGTACTAACCTCCTACTATGCATCCCTCACTATACTTCATATAATAATAAATAATAACTATTATATTAACCTGACTATGCACAATAATAACTATTATATTAACCTGACTGACTATGCACAATAATAACTATTATATTAACCTGACTGACTATGCACGATAATAACTATTATATTAACCTGACTATGCACAATAATAACTATTATATTAACCTGACTATGCACAATAATAACTATTATATTAACCTGACTATGCACAATAATAACTATTATATTAACCTGACTATGCACAATAATAACTATTATATTAACCTGACTATGCACAAACTATTAAACCTGACTATGCACAATAATAACTATTATATTAACCTGACTATGCACAATAATAACTATTATATTAACCTGACTATGCACAATAATAACTATTATATTAACCTGACTATGCACGATAATAACTATTATATTAACCTGACTATGCGCGATAATAACTATTATATTAACCTGACTATGCACGATAATAACTATTATATTAACCTGACTATGCACAATAATAACTATTATATTAACCTGACTATGCACGATAATAACTATTATATTAACCTGACTATGCACGATAATAACTATTATATTAACCTGACTATGCACGATAATAACTATTATATTAACCTGACTATGCACGATAATAACTATTATATTAACCTGACTATGCACGATAATAACTATTATATTAACCTGACTATGCACGATAATAACTATTATATTAACCTGACTATGCACGATAATAACTTTTTTTTTTCTTACCTTCCTGGCAGAATTATATCAGAATTTATTAACTGTAACCACTAGGCTACCCTGCCGCCTCTACACTCTAACCACTAGGCTACCCTGCCGCCTCTACACTCTAACCACTAGGCTACCCTGCCACCCCTCCACTCTAACCACTAGACTACCCTGCCACCTCTAGACTCTAACCACTAGGCTACCCTGCCACCTCTACACTCTAACCACTAGGCTACCCTGCCGCCTCTACACTCTAACCACTAGGCTACCCTGCCCCCTCTACACTCTAACCACTAGGCTACCCTGCCCCCTCTACACTCTAACCACTAGGCTACCCTGCCGCCTCTACACTCTAACCACTAGGCTACCCTGCCGCCTCTCCACTCTAACCACTAGGCTACCCTGCCGCCTCTACACTCTAACCACTAGGCTACCCTGCCGCCTCTACACTCTAACCACTAGGCTACCCTGCCACCTCTACACTCTAACCACTAGGCTACCCTGCCACCTCTACACTCTAACCACTAGGCTACCCTGCCACCTCTACACTTTAACCACTAGGCTATGTGGTTAGAGTGTCAAGCTATGTTAGTTTCTATTCTACCATTTAGAGACAAGCTAGTCATAATGACTGTTTGTTTCTATTCTACCATTCCAGAAAGAAGCTGAAGAAGGTTTGGGACCGGGCTGTGACCTTCCTCTCAGCCAATGAGAGCCGTATCAGGACAGAGTCTCAGCGGATTGGCGGAGCCGACTTCCTGGTGTGGAGGTGGCTCCAGCCCTCTCTGAGCTGCGACCAGATCTCACTCATCCCCTCCAAAGTCTGGCAGGGCAAAGGTAACTAACCCGTCCCCCATTCCTAGTGTGCTCCCAAATGGCACCCTGTTCCCTACGTAGGGCACTACCAACTCCCTATTAATACCCGTGGTTACGAAATGTGATGTTCGATGTCCACGTCCTTTTTGGTCGTGTAGTTTCATATCAGAAATAAGAAAATGTTTCTTCCCTGCTGTTATACTGTCCATCTAGCGTCTCTTGTCTGTCTCTTGTCCATCTAACACATTTCCTGTCTTTTTCTCCATCGAACGTCTCTTTCCTGTCTGTCTCTCTTCTCTCAGCGTTCCCTCTGGACAGGAGGAACTCCCCTCCCAACAGTTTAACACCGTGTCTGAAGATCAGAAACATGTTTGATCCAGTCATGTGAGTACCAGAGGGTGTTACTAAGTCCATGTGTTCACCATCAGTCTTTAAGGTTCTGTCGGGGTTAGGGATGAGCATGTACTTGTCAGGGGACACTCTTAGATGTTGACGTGGACGTTGGCAGACTCTCTTAGATGTGGACGTTGGCAGACTCTCTTAGATGTTGACGTGGACGTTGGCAGACTCTCTTAGATGTTGACGTGGACGTTGGCAGACTCTCTTAGATGTTGACGTGGACGTTGGCAGACTCTCTTAGATGTTGACGTGGACGTCGGCAGACTCTCTTAGATGTTGACGTGGACGTCGGCAGACTCTTAGATGTGGACGTTGGCAGACTCTCTTAGATGTGGACGTTGGCAGACTCTCTTAGATGTGGACGTTGGCAGACTCTCTTAGATGTTGACGTGGACGTTGGCAGACTCTCTTAGATGTGGACGTTGGCAGACTCTCTTAGATGTGGACGTTGGCAGACTCTCTTAGATGTGGACGTTGGCAGACTCTCTTAGATGTGGACGTTGGCAGACTCTCTTAGATGTGGACGCGTTGGCAGACTCTCTTAGATGTTGACGTGGGCGTTGGCAGACTCTCTTAGATGTTGACGTGGACGTTGGCAGACTCTCTTAGATGTTGACGTGGACGTTGGCAGACTCTCTCTTAGATGTTGACGATGTTGACGTGGACGCGGCAGACTCTCTTAGATGTGGACGTTGGCAGACTCTCTTAGATGTGGGACGTGGCAGACTCTTGGGACGTTGGCAGACTCTCTTAGATGTTGACGTGGGCGTCGGCAGACTCTCTTAGATGTGGACGTCGGCAGACTCTCTTAGATGTGGACGTCGGCAGACTCTCTTAGATGTGGACGTCGGCAGACTCTCTTAGGTGTGGACGTCGGCAGACTCTCTTAGGTGTGGACGTCGGCAGACTCTCTTAGGTGTGGACGTCGGCAGACTCTCTTAGGTGTGGACGTCGGCAGACTCTCTTAGGTGTGGACGTCGGCAGACTCTCTTAGGTGTGGACGTCGGCAGACTCTCTTAGGTGTGGACGTCGGCAGACTCTCTTGGACGACGGCGGGCTCTCTCGTGGACGTGGGCGGGCTCTCTCTTGGACGTGGCGGGCTCTCTCTTGGACGTGGGCGGGCTCTCTCGTGGACGTGGGCGGGCTCTCTCTGGACGTGGGCGGGCTCTCTCGTGGACGTGGGGCGGACTCTCTCTGGGCGTGTTGGGCGTGGGCGGGCTCTCTTGGGCGTGGGCGGGCTCTCTCTTGGATGGGCGGGCTCTCTCTTGGACGTGGGCGGGCTCTCTCTTGGATGTGGGCGGGCTCTCTTGGACGTGGACTCTCTCTTGGGCGTGGGCGGGCTCTCTCTTGACGTGGGCGGGCTCTCTCTTGGACGTGGGCGGGCTCTCTCTGGACGTGGGCGGGCTCTCTCTTGGACGTGGGCGGGCTCTCTCTTGGACGTGGGCGGGCTCTCTCTTGGACGTGGGCTCTCTCTCTTGGACGTGGGCGGGCTCTCTCTTGGACGTGGGCGGGCTCTCTCTTGGACGTGGGCGGGCTCTCTCTTAGATGTGGACGGGCTCTCTCTTAGATGTGGACGTCGGCAGACTCCCTCTCGGATGTGGATGTATATTGTATCAAGTGTTTTCCCTGGGCTTGGAAGTGTCTGTCTGCATGTGAGATTGTCCCGTGATGGAACGGCTATCCCAGTGGAATGACACGTGTATGTGCCACGTACTGTCCTATCTTACCTGTGTGTTCTTGACTACCAGGTTAGAGGTGGGTTCGGACGTCTAGATGACATCTGACCCCTTTACGTGTGTGTGTGTGTGTGTGTGTAACAGGGAGGTTGGTGAAAACTGGCATCTGGCCATCCACGAGGCCATCTTGGAGAAGTGTTGTGACAACGACGGCATCGTCCACATCGCTGTCGACAAGAACTCCAGAGAGGTGAGTGTCTGTCACAGCTGTTCTATCAAGCAATGGCTGTGTTCCAAGCGGCTCCCTATTCTTTTACCAAATAGGTGCTGTCTTCTGTATACCACCCCTAACTGATCACAACACAACTGATTGGCTCAAACGCACCAAGAAAACCAGGCACACCTGTTCATTGAAATGCATTCCAGATGACTACCTCATGAAGCTGGTTGAGAGAATGCCAAGAGTGTGCAAAGCTGTCAGAGGGTGCCTACTTTGAAGAATCTCAAATATAAAACATTTTGATTTAACACTTTAACAGACATCTGGTTATATATCCACTGACCAGGTGGAACCAACAGCCATCTGGTTATATATCCACTGACCAGGTGGAACCAACAGCCATCTGGTTATATATCCACTGACCAGGTGGAACCAACAGCCATCTGGTTATATATCCACTGACCAGGTGGAACCAACAGCCATCTGGTTATATATCCACTGACCAGGTGGAACCAACAGCCATCTGGTTATATATCCACTGACCAGGTGGAACCAACAGCCATCTGGTTATATATCCACTGACCAGGTGGAACCCATGGTTATATATCCACTGACCAGGTGGAACCAACAGCCATCTGGTTATATATCCACTGACCAGGTGAACCAACAGCCATCTGGTTATATATCCACTGACCAGGTGGAACCAACAGCCATCTGGTTATATATCCACTGACCAGGTAGAACCAACAGCCATCTGGTTATATATCCACTGACCAGGTGGAACCAACAGCCATCTGGTTATATATCCACTGACCAGGTGGAACCAACAGCCATCTGGTTATATATCCACTGACCAGGTGGAACCAACAGCCATCTGGTTATATATCCACTGACCAGGTGGAACCAACAGCCATCTGGTTATATATCCACTGACCAGGTGGAACCAACAGCCATCTGGTTATATATCCACTGACCAGGTGGAACCAACAGCCATCTGGTTATATATCCACTGACCAGGTGGAACCAACAGCCATCTGGTTATATATCCACTGACCAGGTGGAACCAACAGCCATCTGGTTATATATCCACTGACCAGGTGGAACCAACAGCTGATCTGGTTATATATCCACTGACCAGGTGGAACCAACAGCCATCTGGTTATATATCCACTGACCAGGTAGAACCAACAGCCATCTGGTTATATATCCACTGACCAGGTAGAACCAACAGCCATCTGGTTATATATCCACTGACCAGGTGTGAACCAACAGCCATATGGTTATATATCCACTGACCAGGTGGAACACATGGTTATATATCCACTGACCAGGTGGAACCAACAGCCACGTGGTTATATATCCACTGACCAGGTGGAACCAACAGCCATCTGGTTATATATCCACTGTCCAGGTGGAACCAACAGCCATCTGGTTATATATCCACTGACCAGGTGGAACCAACAGCCATCTGGTTATATATCCACTGACCAGGTGGAACCAACAGCCATCTGGTTATATATCCACTGACCAGGTGGAACCAACAGCCATCTGGTTATATATCCACTGACCAGGTGGAACCAACAGCCATCTGGTTATATATCCACTGACCAGGTGGAACCAACAGCCATCTGGTTATATATCCACTGACCAGGTGGAACCAACAGCCATCTGGTTATATATCCACTGACCAGGTAGGACCAACAGCCACATGGTTATATATCCACTGACCAGGTAGAACCAACAGCCATCTGGTTATATATCCACTGACCAGGTAGGACCAACAGCCATCTGGTTATATATCCACTGACCAGGTAGAACCAACAGCCATCTGGTTATATATCCACTGACCAGGTGGAACCAACAGCCATCTGGTTATATATCCACTGACCAGGTGGAACCAACAGCCATCTGGTTATATATCCACTGACCAGGTAGGACCAACAGCCATCTGGTTATATATCCACTGACCAGGTGGAAGCAACAGCTATGTGGTTATATATCCACTGACCAGGTGGAACCAACAGCCATCTGGTTATATATCCACTGACCAGGTGGAAGCAACAGCTATGTGGTTATATATCCACTGACCAGGTGGAACCAACAGCCATCTGGTTATATATCCACTGACCAGGTGGAACACATGGTTATATATCCACTTACCAGGTAGAACCAACAGCCATGTGGTTATATATCCACTGACCTGGTAGAACCAACAGCCATCTGGTTATATATCCACTGACTAGGTGGAACCAACAGCCATCTGGTTATATATCCACTGACCAGGTAGAACCAACAGCCATCTGGTTATATATCCACTGACCAGGTAGAACCAACAGCCATCTGGTTATATATCCACTGACCAGGTAGAACCAACAGCCATCTGGTTATATATCCACTGACCAGGTGGAACCAACAGCCATCTGGTTATATATCCACTGACCAGGTGGAACCAACAGCCATATGGTTATATATCCACTGACCAGGTGGAACCAACAGCCATCTGGTTATATATCCACTGACCAGGTGGAACCAACAGCCATCTGGTTATATATCCAGGTAGAACCAACAGCCATCTGGTTATATATCCAGGTAGAACCAACAGCCATCTGGTTACAGTGAGCCACCCGACAGACAGACTGACGTGGCTGTGTTTATAACCTGTGATAGAAGAGCTTGTTAACCTCTCTCTCTCCTCTCTCTCCAGGGCTGTGTCTATAACCTGTGATAGTAGAGCTTGTTAACCTCTCTCTCTCCAGGGCTGTGTCTATAACCTGTGATAGTAGAGCTTGTTAACCTCTCTCTCTCCAGGGCTGTGTCTATAACCTGTGATAGTAGAGCTTGTTAACCTCTCTCTCTCCTCTCTCTCCAGGGCTGTGTCTATAACCTGTGATAGTAGAGCTTGTTAACCTCTCTCTCCAGGGCTGTGTCTATAACCTGTGATAGTAGAGCTTGTTAACCTCTCTCTCCAGGGCTGTGTCTATAACCTGTGATAGTAGAGCTTGTTAACCTCTCTCTCTCCTCTCTCTCCAGGGCTGTGTCTATGTGAAGTGTCTGTCAGCAGAACACTCAGGGAAAGCCTTCAAGGCGCTACATGGCTCCTGGTTCGATGGTAAAATCACTTTTTAAAATATATTTTAAATGACTTTAGCAACAACAACACTAGTCTTTGATTGTCCTTCGTTGTCCTTCCGTCCTCTAATGAACCTTGTTGTTACCTGCTGACTTCCTTATTGTTGACCATTTTATCTCACCACCTGGATCAAAGCCAATAGCCCTTGTTTGCTAACTTTGAGCCAATAGCATTTTGTACTACTATTCATGTGGGGCTGTGATCATTGATACCGGATAAAATAGGAAGGATTTAAGAGATTTAGTCACATGGTTGGTTTTCATTGTCTCTCGCTCTCTCTCCCTACCTACTGCCCCCTCCTCTCTACCTACCTACTGCCCCCCTCCCTACCTACTGCCCCCCTAATACCTACTGCCCCCCTCCCTACCTACTGCCCCCTCCCCTACCTACCTACTGCCCCCCTCCCTACCTACTGACCCCCCCTCCCTACCTACTGCCCCCTCCCTACCTACTGCCACCCCCACTAGCCCCTACCTACTGCCCCCCTCCCTACCTACTGCCCCCCTCCCTACCTACTGCCTCCCCTCCCTACATACTGCCCCCTACCTACCTACTGCCTCCTCCCTACCTACTGACCCCCCATCCCTACCTACTGCCTCCCCCTCCCTACCTACTGACTCCCCTACCTACCTACTGCCCCCTCCCTACCTAATGCCCCCCCCCCTACTGCTACCCCCCCTCCCTACCTACTGCCTCCCCTCCCTACCTACTGCCCCCTCCCTACCTACCTCCCTACCCTCCTCCCTACCTACTGCCCCTCTCCTACCTACTGCCCCCTCCCCTCCCTACCTACTGCCCCCTCCCTCCCTATCCCTACTGCCCCCTCCCTACCTACTGCCCCTCCCTACCTACTCTCCCCACCTACTGCCCCCCTCCCTACCTACTGCCCCTCCCTCCCTCCTCCCTCCCTACCTACTGCCCCCTCCCTACCTACTGCCCTCCCTACCTACTCCCCCCTACCTACTGCCCCCTCCCTACCTACTGCCCCCCTCTACCTACTGCCCCCCCTACCTACTGCCCCCCCTCCCTACCTACTGCCCCTCCCTACCTACTCCTACTCCCTACCTACCCCCCCTCCCTACCTACTGCCCCCTCCCTACCTACTGCCCCCCTCCCTACCTACTGCCCCCCTCCCTACCTACTGCCCCCTCCCCTACTGACCCCTCCCCTCCCTACTGACCCCCCCCCCTCCCTACTGACTCCCTCCCCTCCCTACTGACCCCTCCCTACCTACTGCCCCCCCCCTCCCTACCTACCCCCTCCCTCCCCTACCTACTGCCCCCTCCCCTACCCTACTGCCCCCTCCCTACCTACTGCCCCCCTCCCTACCTACTGCCCCCCTCCCCCTCCCTACTGACCCCCTCCCTACCTACTGCCCCCCTCCCTACCTACTGCCCCCCTCCCTCCCTACCTACTGCCCCCTCCCTCCCCTACCTACTGCCCCCCCCCTCCCTACCTACTGCCCCCCTCCCCTCCCTACCTACTGCCCCCTCCCCTCCCTACCTACCTGCCCCCCTCACCTCCCTACCTACCCCCCCTCCCTACCTACTGCCCCCTCCCAGGTAAGCTGGTGACGGTGAAGTACCTGCGTCTGGACCGTTACCACCAGCGTTTCCCTCAGGCCCAGGGCTGTACCACCTCCCTGAAGCCCTCGAACACCTACATGAACACCATGTCCAGACTACGTCACCATACCAGCCCTGACACTAACTCTCTAGGCTTCTCCTGAGGGGGGGGGGGATTACCCCAGCCTCCCCTCTCCCTCAACCCCACCACACCAGCCCTGACACGAACTCTCTAGGCTTCTCCTGAGGGGGGGGGATTACCCCAGCCTCCCCTCTCCCTCAACCCCACCACACCAGCCCTGACACGAACTCTCTAGGCTTCTCCTGAGGGGGAGGGGGGGTAGATTACCCCAGCCTCCTCTCTCCCTCAACCCCACCACACGAACTCTCTAGGCTTCTCCTGGGGGGGGGGGGATTACCCCAGCCTCCCCTCTCCCTCTCCCTCAACCCCACCACACGAACTCTCTAGGCTTCTCCTGAGGGGGGGGGGGGGTAGATTACCCCAGCCTCCTCTCTCCCTGAACCCCACAGATACCACCACACCAGCCCTGACAGCTCCTTCTTACCCCTGTGTAACGGTCTCACCTCAACACAAGCCCCCTTTCCTTCAGTCTCCCCTTAACAAGCCTGGAGGTGATGGCAGCTGGGTGAACCGTCTGTCTCTCAGGGCTGGGTTGAACCGTCTGTCTCAACTCACAGGGCTGGGTTGAACCGTCTGTCTCAACTCACAGGGCTGGGTTGAACCGTCTGTCTCACAGGGCTGGGTGGAACCGTCTGTCTCAACTCACAGGGCTGGGTGGAACCGTCTGTCTCACAGGGCTGGGTTGAACCGTCTGTCTCACAGGGCTGGGTTGAACCGTCTGTCTCACAGGGCTGGGTTGAACCGTCTGTCTCAACTCACAGGGCTGGGTTGAACCGTCTGTCTCAACTCACAGGGCTGGGTTGAACCGTCTGTCTCAACTCACAGGGCTGGGTTGAACCGTCTGTCTCAACTCACAGGGCTGGGTTGAACCGTCTGTCTCAACTCACAGGGCTGGGTTGAACCGTCTGTCTCAACTCACAGGGCTGGGTTGAACCGTCTGTCTCAACTCACAGGGCTGGGTTGAACCGTCTGTCTCACAGGGCTGGGTTGAACCGTCTGTCTCACAGGGCTGGGTTGAACCGTCTGTCTCACAGGGCTGGGTGGAACACAGGGCTGGGTGGAACCGTCTGTCTCACACTGGGTGGAACACAGGGCTGGGTGGAACCGTCTGTCTCAACTCACAGGGCTGGGTGAACCGTCTGTCTCAACTCACAGGGCTGGGTGGAACCGTCTGTCTCAACTCACAGGGCTGGGTTGAACCGTCTGTCTCAACTCACAGGGCTGGGTTGAACCGTCTGTCTCAACTCACAGGGCTGGGTTGAACCGTCTGTCTCAACTCACAGGGCTGGGTTGAACCGTCTGTCTCAACTCACAGGGCTGGGTTGAACCGTCTGTCTCAACTCACAGGGCTGGGTTGAACCGTCTGTCTCAACTCACAGGGCTGGGTTGAACCGTCTGTCTCAACTCACAGGGCTGGGTTGAACCGTCTGTCTCACAGGGCTGGGTTGAACCGTCTGTCTCACAGGGCTGGGTTGAACCGTCTGTCTCACAGGGCTGGGTTGAACCGTCTGTCTCACAGGGCTGGGTGGAACCGTCTGTCTCACAGGGCTGGGTGGAACCGTCTGTCTCACAGGGCTGGGTGGAACCGTCTGTCTCAACTCACAGGGCTGGGTTGAACCGTCTGTCTCAACTCACAGGGCTGGGTTGAACCGTCTGTCTCAACTCACAGGGCTGGGTTGAACCGTCTGTCTCAACTCACAGGGCTGGGTTGAACCGTCTGTCTCAACTCACAGGGCTGGGTTGAACCGTCTGTCTCAACTCACAGGGCTGGGTTGAACCGTCTGTCTCAACTCACAGGGCTGGGTGGAACCGTCTGTCTCAACTCACAGGGCTGGGTTGAACCGTCTGTCTCAACTCACAGGGCTGGGTGGAACCGTCTGTCTCAACTCACAGGGCTGGGTTGAACCGTCTGTCTCAACTCACAGGGATGGGTTGAACCGTCTGTCTCAACTCACAGGGATGGGTTGAACCGTCTGTCTCAACTCACAGGGCTGGGTGGTCTGTCTCAACAACAGGGCTGGGTTGAACCGTCTGTCTCAACTCACAGGGCTGGGTGGGAACCGTCTGTCTCAACTCACAGGGCTGGGTTGAACCGTCTGTCTCACAGGGCTGGGTGGAACCGTCTGTCTCACAGGGCTGGGTGGAACCGTCTGTCTCACAGGGCTGGGTGGAACCGTCTGTCTCAACTCACAGGGCTGGGTTGAACCGTCTGTCTCAACTCACAGGGCTTGAAAACAAACAGGGCTTTGTTTTCTCTTTTAAGACTTGACTGTGGTTGTCCACAACCAATGGGCTGGACCACAGGAGTGGTGGGAGGCTTTAGACTGACAGTCCTGCAGTGTTTTTCTGTTGTAAAGACCAATCAGAGTTTTGAAAACAAAACTTTGTGTGAGAAAGCTGGAGATGAGTGACTCGCCGGTGCCCCGATGACACTATTTAATTATTTTGTTCTTTTTTTTTTTTTTTTGTATTACAAACTTTATGGATTTAAACAAGGAAACAAAACTTCCATTTCGTTCTAATGGCATATTTAAAAATATATATGAGAGGGAAACAACCCCACTTCTTTCTCTTGTCTCTCCATCCTCTCCTCCCTCCATCCTCTCCTCCCTCCATCCTCTCCTCCCTCCATCCTCTCCTCCCTCCATCCTCTCCTCTCCTCCCTCCCTCCATCCCCTTTTTTTAACGAGACTGGCCCCATGATTTTTCAAGGAGTTGAGTTGGGGGCTATACATTGAAATTGCTTTATGGTGCAGGTTAAAGTTAAAGCCTCTATTTAAGCTTTTGAATTTATACCAATAATCTGGATGTTTATTTCCTGGGGAATGTAATCCCTTATCGCATTTTCTTTAGTTTTTAGTCGAGCCGGCGGAGGAAAGGCAGGTTGGGCTGGTGACGGTGGCCTTCCTTTTGAATGATCTGTATCAATAAAGAAAAAACAAACTCTCTTTTCTTTTCTCTTCTCCTGCCTACTAGCTACAATACTCTTTTAACATACTGACTGCATCAGATTCTGTATCCAGAAGTGGAAGCGTTTGAGAGAGATTGGGAGGATAACTTGTTGCGAGACAGTGATTTTGGCAGGTGGTGTTGGTGCAATCCCCCCCGGGGGGGGGCCTACGTCTTCGATTGAAAGGAGTTTAGAGAAGAGGGGGGCTGATAACGTGGGCGATCAGTCAGTCGTCCATTTTGTATTTTTTTGGCTTCTTTGGTTTTCTGTCTTAACTCTATATTGGCGGCCATTTTAAGTATCTTTCCTCCCTCAAGCAGCCCTGGTCTAAAGTAGTGCACTACCCCTATGGACCCTGGTCTAAAGTAGTGCACTACCCCTATGGGACCCTGGTCTAAAGTAGTGCACTACCCCTATGGGCCCTGGTCTAAAGTAGTGCACTACCCCTATGGGACCCTGGTCTAAAGTAGTGCACTACCCCTATGGGACCCTGGTCTAAAGTAGTGCACTACCCCTGGACCCTGGTCTAAAGTAGTGCACTACCCCTATGGGGCCCTGGTCTAAAGTAGTGCACTACCCCTATGGGTCCTGGTCTAAAGTAGTGCACTACCCCTATGGGTCCTGGTCTAAAGTAGTGCACTACCCCTATGGGTCCTGGTCTAAAGTAGTGCACTACCCCTATGGGCCCTGGTCTATAGTAGTGCACTACCCCTATGGGACCCTGGTCTAAAGTAGTGCACTACCCCCTGGACCCTGGTCTAAAGTAGTGCACTACCCCTATGGGGCCCTGGTCTAAAGTAGTGCACTACCCCTATGGGTCCTGGTCTAAAGTAGTGCACTACCCCTATGGGTCCTGGTCTAAAGTAGTGCACTACCCCTATGGGCCCTAGTCTAAAGTAGTGCACTATATAGGGAATAGGGCTCTGGTCTATAGTAGTGTACTATATAGGGAATAGGGCTCTGGTCTATAGTAGTGCACTATATAGGGAATAGGGCCCTGGTCTATAGTAGTGCACTATATAGGGAATAGGGCCCTGGTCTATAGTAGTGCACTATAGGGAATAGGGCTCTGGTCTATAGTAGTGCACTATATAGGAATAGGGCTCTGGTCTATAGTAGTGCACTATATAGGGAATAGGGCCTGGTCTATAGTAGTGCACTATATAGGGAATAGGGCCCTGGTCTATAGTAGTGCACTATATAGGGAATAGGGCTCTGGTCTATAGTAGTGTACTATATAGGGAATAGGGCTCTGGTCTATAGTAGTGCACTATATAGGGAATAGGGCTCTGGTCTATAGTAGTGTACTACATTTACATTTAAGTCATTTAGCAGACGCCTTATCCAGAGCGACTATACAGGAATATGGCTCTGGTCTATAGTAGTGTACTATATAGGGAATAGAGCTCTGGTCTATAGTAGTGTACTATAGAGGGAATAGGGTTCATTTTTTGGACGCGAGCGAACACCTTTTTTCCTGCCATGTTGAAAGTCATTTCGACTTGTTTTGTTTATTTGTGGTTCTTTAATTGTATCCAGCCGTTGTTGTTGATTAAACGCAGACCTCACGTAATATTATTATAGTCGTGTCAGATATGATGCAGAGAGAACACGCCAAACCAGTTGTGTGTTTTTATAGATGTGTAACGCGGAAATAAAAATGTTTTTTAAATGCAGAATTGAGAAAGAATAAGAATAAGAAATAAGCTGATTCACAATAATTTAAACACTGTTTTTAGTTTAAAGTACAAAGCTACACGTGTCCGTGTTCCAAACACCTCTTTTCAACCCAAAGTAGTGTACTATTTAGGAGAATAGGGTGCCATTTTGACCCCCCCCCCCCAATTATTCCACCCACCTGTTGTGTCTAAATGGAGACTGTGTAAAGTCCTGAATGATTTGCACGTGAGCTGGATTTTATGTTGTCGTCAAACTATCAACACATTCATAATGCTTCAAGATCAAAGGAATCGCCACCATTAAGATTATTTGTATATTGTGTTATGGGGGGGGATGGGGGGCGGAGGGTGCTGTGTGAAGTTGAAAGTGGGGTTGCTGTAAGTTGTACAAAATGATGCACATTTATAAAATAAAACATGTTTTAATGAACCTGGTGCAGTCCTTTCCCCCTGCAGCAGTTATTGACCTGGTTGTGCCTTAACTTTGTGCTTTAAAACAAACAACAACTAACAGCTGTCACTGCATTACTGGAGATTGTCTTGGTTTATTAAAGTGGTATAATCATTGGTTAAAGGGAACGTGGGGTCAGAAAGAAAGAGCTTTATTACAAATGTGTTTTCTTGGAAAGTTTTTTTTTTTTCTCTCGTTCTGGACAACACCGAGGATGGGGTGTTTTCGTAGGTGTGTGTGTCCAACAATATGCTTTCCTGCCCCCCCACCAGAGTTCGTCCCCAAATGTAGTGCACTACTTTTGACTCGAGCCTTATGGTGACCAGGGTGCCAGTTGGGGACAAACTCTGGTGGGGGGGCTGTAAAGCATATTGTTGGACACACACACCTACGAAAACACCCCATCCTCGGTGTTGTCCAGAACGAGAAGAGACATTTTTTAATTTTTTTTATTTATTTAAAATTCAAGTCCGGTTGTTGTTTGGGTCGTCAAACGTGGGTAGTTTAAAAAAATGTTTAGATACTTTCTGCTTTTCTCTCCTTCCCATTTCCAGAATGCCCTTTTCACATTTAAACAGTTGTATTCCACTGCACAGAGCTGAATATGTACAAAATAAACAACGTTCAAAATGGAAGCCAGCTTTTTTTTTTTTTGCTGACTGCACTTCCCTGTGTGGTGCATCATGGGTAATGGTGATCTTTAAAAAATATTTTTTTCGTAATAATTGTCACCAACCTGATGGTGAATACCAGTGATGCACCCAAAGGTTGTTTTTCTTCTTAAGAAATGATATGAGACTGTATAAAGTGACTAAATGTACATGTTTGGTCTGTGTGTGCGGCTTACAAAAAAAAACCCACACATTTTCCAGAAATCCCAGTTTTAAAAGGAATTCGGTGTGTTCTGCTTATTCCCTCTTAATTCCGGCTATCTTCCAACCGACATTTCTGGGGAATTTGGGGTAAAGTTTCCAGAATTTTCTAAACCTATCTGTGTGGCACTTCTCTACGGTCCAAGGTGACGCTTGCTGCTTCAACTACCAGCTGCTCCCCCCTTAAAGGACATTTATTTCTCTGATTTATGTAAACGTTGTACATTTTTATATTTGTAATATGTATTATTATTATATGCAGAAGACGTTTAATTCCTATTGCATCGTTCACATTGACCTATCACGACCCCCCCTTCAAGTCACATGACGCTAAAGGTGTCCAATAATGTCCAGACATTTTAAAAGGTTCAGATGTTTTTAATGTAATTGGTCATTTAATTGTCTTGTTAAAAAAATATAAAAAATGGCTCTGATTAAAGATGATTTCTTCTTCGTCATAATTAGACTTGCATGTTTTATAATCAGTCGTGCAGTGAAGACTGCTAATGGTGTGTGTGTGTGTGTTTCTGTGTATACATCTTCTCCTATATGGAAATGGAACGTGTCCTGTGTGTGTGTGTGTGTGTGTGTGTGTGTGTATTGTTCCACAGCTTTCTGCATCTTCTCCTATATGGAAATGGAACCCAACCTACCCCCCCAAATCTCTCAGTGCAAAACCTGTCCAACAGCTGTGCCTGTGTCCACTATGCATCCTGACCCACCAATTGAGGTGTCTGAGTCAACCTACCATGGGTGGGGGGGGGGGGGGACTCTGACCAAAAATGTAACTCAAAACAGACAATGTAGATTTGAGTCTGGGCTCCTGTTACCCATTTTAGGAATTGTACGGTATAATAATGAAATGATGTGTAACACTACAAACCATAGGGGGTCCAGACCCACAGTCTGGGAACCACTGCTCTAAAGAGTGGAAACCATAGGGGGTCCAGACCCACAGTCTGGGAACCACTGCTCTAAAGAGTGGAAACCTCTGCTCTAAAGAGTGGAAACCATAGGGGGGTCCAGACCCACAGTCTGGGAACCACTGCTCTAAAGAGTGGAAACCATAGGGGGTCCAGACCCACAGTCTGGGAACCACTGCTCTAAAGAGTGGAAACCATAGGGGGGTCCAGACCCACAGTCTGGGAACCACTGCTCTAAAGAGTGGAAACCATAGGGGGTCCAGACCCACAGTCTGGGAACCACTGCTCTAAAGAGTGGAAACCATAGGGGGTCCAGACCCACAGTCTGGGAACCACTGCTCTAAAGAGTGGAAACCATAGGGGGTCCAGACCCACAGTCTGGGAACCACTGCTCTAAAGAGTGGAAACCATACGGGGGTCCAGACCCACAGTCTGGGAACCACTGCTCTAAAGAGTGGAAACCATACGGGGGTCCAGACCCACAGTCTGGGAACCACTGCTCTAAAGAGTGGAAACCTCTGCTCTAAAGAGTGGAAACCATAGGGGGGTCCAGACCCACAGTCTGGGAACCACTGCTCTAAAGAGTGGAAACCATAGGGGGTCCAGACCCACAGTCTGGGAACCACTGCTCTAAAGAGTGGAAACCATAGGGGGTCCAGACCCACAGTCTGGGAACCACTGCTCTAAAGAGTGGAAACCATAGGGGGGTCCAGACCCACAGTCTGGGAACCACTGCTCTAAAGAGTGGAAACCATAGGGGGGTCCAGACCCACAGTCTGGGAACCACTGCTCTAAAGATTGGAAACCATACGGGGTCCAGACCCACAGTCTGGGAACCACTGCTCTAAAGAGTGGAAACCATAGGGGTTCCAGACCCACAGTCTGGGAACCACTGCTCTAAAGAGTGGAAACCATAGGGGTTCCAGACCCACAGTCTGGGAACCACTGCTCTAAAGAGTGGAAACCATAGGGGGGTCCAGACCCACAGTCTGGGAACCACTGCTCTAAAGAGTGGAAACCATAGGGGGGTCCAGACCCACAGTCTGGGAACCGCTGCTCTAAAGAGTGGAAACCATAGGGGGGTCCAGACCCACAGTCTGGGAACCCCTGCTCTAAAGAGTGGAAACCATAGGGGGGTCCAGACCCACAGTCTGGGAACCACTGCTCTAAAGAGTGGAAACCATAGGGGGGTCCAGACCCACAGTCTGGGAACCACTGCTCTATTCTATTCTAACAGTGCTATTCTATTCTAACTCACTATTCTAACCGTGCTATTCTATTCTAACTCACTATTCTAACAGTGCTATGCTATTCTAACTCACTATTCTAACAGTGCTATGCTGTTCTAACTCACTATTCTAACCGTGCTATGCTGTTCTAACTCACTATTCTAACCGTGCTATGCTGTTCTAACTCACTATTCTAACCGTGCTATGCTATTCTAACTCACTATTCTAACAGTGCTATTCTAACTCACTATTCTAACCGTGCTATTCTATTCTAACTCACTATTCTAACCGTGCTCTGCTATTCTAACTCACTATTCTAACAGTGCTATTCTATTCTAACAGTGCTATTCTATTCTAACAGTGCTATGCTGTTCTAACTCACTATTCTAACTCACTATTCTAACAGTGCTATGCTATTCTAACTCACTATTCTAACAGTACTATTCTAACAGTGCTCTGCTAATTCTAACTCACTATTCTAACAGTGCTATTCTATTCTAACAGTGCTCTGCTAATTCTAACTCACTATTCTAACAGTGCTATGCTATTCTAACTCACTCTTCTAACAGTGCTATTCTAACAGTGCTCTGCTAATTCTAACTCACTATTCTAACAGTGCTATTCTATTCTAACAGTGCTATGCTGTTCTAACCGTGCTATTCTATTCTAACTCACTATTCTAACAGTGCTATGCTATTCTAACTCACTATTCTAACAGTGCTATTCTAACAGTGCTCTGCTATTCTAACTCACTATTCTAACAGTGCTATGCTATTCTAACTCACTATTCTAACAGTGCTATTCTAACAGTGCTCTGCTAATTCTAACTCACTATTCTAACAGTGCTATTCTATTCTAACAGTGCTCTGCTATTCTAACTCACTATTCTAACCGTGCTATTCTATTATGTTCCAGTCTATTTCTCATTGGACTCGCTTTCCAATCTGCTGTAGTAACAATCCATTGTAATAGTCCGTGTTTCCAGGCACGAGAGCCAGTAGTGAGATAACTCATTTAAATAGTCTGCTAGTTTGGCTTTAAATAGACTGCTAGTTTGGCTTGATCCTACTGTATGGACTCAACTTCGCGTAATCTGATTTTGCTCGTGTTCATATTTGGAGATATGTGCCTGTGGCGCTGGAATCTATCCCACAATGCACCAGTCATTACCTAACTAAGAAGTCCACAGTAGGCACTATAGTGGCAAGCTGCAAAGTCGAAATTGCCATAAAAATCGTGAAAAATGTATGAAAACGTCAATTCGCTTTTTTTGCTCTTCATTTAAGCGTAGGTCAGGCACACGTCTAGGAGTATGGGTTAATGTTAGCGTCGGTTTTGAAATCCGATTTTTAAAGAAGATAAAATTGTAGAACTTCCGGGTTTTGCAGCTTGGCCATATAGTGCCAACCCCTCAGACAGGCCAGCGGCGTGTTCTCCGTTTCTCTCGTGCCACTGAGTTGTGTTCACAGCTAATGCACGGACACGGGACGGGACCGCCCGTCTGCCAGTGGGTCTGCGTTACTTTGTTGTCCCTGCTACTTTTTACAGGTATGTGAACGACATTTCGATTCGTAGTTGATTTACTAACTGTTGCAATAGCATGATAAATATTGGAGTCTGTCGTTTTTTAAATGTCATTTTGTTTCCAGAGTTTTCTGCTCGGGGAAAGTGGCGCTTGTTGACCGTCCCAGTGTCCATAATAAACAATGTCCTTGTCATTTTATAGCCCAGCTAACAATACGGGCTCGTTTTGAGTGGGACACCGGTTGCTGAAATAGCCTATTCAGTTCTAATACACAGTCATGCACTTGTAGGCTAAAATGTTGCCTTTTACTGTAAAGACATTGACACTTGAACGTGACAACAGTTCTTGGTTGAATACATTATATTAAAAAGGTAAACAAGTGTTGTATCCTGCGTCAGTGTAATCGGATACATTAGAAACCTCGCTAGTTATGTTACAGTAAGTTAATAGACCAAACGTTACAGAACAGCTGACCACTTGACTGTAGTCTATACGGACTGTAGTCTATACGGACTGTAGTCTATACTGACTGTAGTCTATACTGACTGTAGTCTATACTGACTGTAGTCTATACGGACTGTAGTCTATACAGACTGTAGTCTATACTGACTGTAGTCTATGCTGACTGTAGTCTATGCTGACTGTAGTCTATGCTGACTGTAGTCTATGCGGACTGTAGTCTATACGGACTGTAGTCTATACGGACTGTAGTCTATGCGGACTGTAGTCTGTACGGACTGTAGTCTGTGCGGACTGTAGTCTGTGCGGACTGTAGTCTGTGCGGACTGTAGTCTGTGCGGACTGTAGTCTGTGCGGACTGTAGTCTGTGCGGACTGTAGTCTGTGCGGACTGTAGTCTGTACGGACTGTAGTCTGTACGGACTGTAGTCTATGGCAGTTTTAATGTGGCGCACTTGTCAGCCTTTGCTTATGAAGGCAAAACGCTACTAGAAATACCTTGAACCAAGTGTAATGTCAGTTCATTCACTACAGCCTCCGTTATAAGCATAGTTGGTAATAAACCACAGCATGAGTATTTAGAAGAACACACGCCTACTGTATTATATTCTTATTATTGACTGGCTGAGAGTTCATTCTTCATGTGTAAGAAGTGGTGTTTCACCTTGAGTTGGATGCCAGTCAAACCCATAATAAATATTCACAGAAATTCTTGAATTAGAATAATTATGTGGTCAGACCATCCAGGAGATGGTTATGAGGATCGACTTTACCGACCTACACAGTTACTAGGTCTGGAAAACCTTCTCTTATCCGTAGGGTTTTCAGAGGTTAGCTTCGCCACGGTTAGCTGCGTGGGAACTACAATATCCACGCTGTGTTTTAACATGTAGAAACGTCAGTAAATATTGCTTGTGAAACGTTTTTCCAATCACATGCTGATAATACCCTTATCTTTTCATAACAGCGAAAAATCTACTTACTGTGGCAGTTTAGCCCCAGATCCATATGCTGTCTCCGGATGACTGCACTTCCTCCTCAGTTAGCTTACGCACAGGTGTTTAAAGCATGCTATTTATCCCAGGTGGCCACCTCTGTCTTCCCTAAACAAGCTGTGGGAACCGTAACCCTATAAAAGTGTGTTGTAATTTAACCATTGTTTAAAAAAATATAAATTTCTCTCAGTTTACAAAACTGTACCGCAAGTTTTATTGAACCTTTATGTATTAACTAGGCAAATCAGTTAAAGAATAAATTCTTATTTACAATGATGGGATAACCCGGCCAAACCCGCACGACGCTGGGCCAAACCCGCACGACGCTGGGCCAAACCCGCACGACGCTGGGGCAATTGTGCGCCGCCCTATGGGGACTCCCAATCACGGCCGGATGTGATGCGGCCTGGATTCGAACCAGGGACTGTAGTAATGCCTCTTGCACTAAGATGCAGTGTCTTTGACTGAGTTCAGAACGAGTGTCGGGGCTCGTTAAAAAAATCCCCCAACCAGCGACTGACGATAGTATCCAGATGCTGCTGGAAGTGGTGTTGGAGGGCCAGTAAGAGGCACTCTTTCCTCTGGTCTAAAACATATCCCAATGCCCCAGAGCAGTGATTGGGGACACTGCCCTGTGTAAGGTGCTGTCTTTCGGATGGGACGTTAAAACGAATGTCCTGACTCTCTGAGGTCACTAAAGGTCCCGTGGCACTTATCGTAAGAGTAGGGGTGTTAACCACGGTGTCCTGGCTAAATTCCCAATCTGGCCTTCATACCATCGTGGTCACCTAATCGTCCCCAGTTTACAATTGGCTCATTCCTCCCCCTCCTCTCCCCTGTAACTATTCCCCAGGTCGTTGCTGTAAATGAGAACGTGTTCTCAGTCAACTTACCTGGTAAAATAAAAATAGGTACTTAAGCAGTTGGAGTCCATGAATGGAATACACAGTTACCCGGTTACCAGGTTACCAGGTTACCAGGTTACGCCGCCCAGTTCTAACCGGTCTGTAATGTCACTCATTTACATTAATATAGTAGTAACAAAGCCATTAAAACTTCATAAAATCACCACTAATCAACTATCAAAATGTGCAGCATCATTCACCACTAACACAAGGTTGCTGTTTGGTTGGCTGTGGTCTGTCGTCTCTGTCATTATTTGGCAGCACATCCTACCCATTAGAGGGCTTGGACTGTTAGCTTGGATAGCCCAGTCCTTCTAAAGAGGGTTTGGATCGTTAGCTTGGATAGCCCAGTCCTTCTAAAGAGGGCTTGGACTGTTAGCTTGGATAGCCCAGTCCTTCTAAAGAGGGCTTGGACTGTTAGCTTGGATAGCCCAGTCCTTCTAAAGAGGGTTTGGATCGTTAGCTTGGATAGCCCAGTCCTTCTAAAGAGGGTTTGGACTGTTAGCTTGGATAGCCCAGTCCTTCTAAAGAGGGCTTGGACTGTTAGCTTGGATAGCCCAGTCCTTCTAAAGAGGGTTTGGATCGTTAGCTTGGATAGCCCAGTCCTTCTAAAGAGGGTTTGGATCGTTAGCTTGGATAGCCCAGTCCTTCTAAAGAGGGTTTGGATCGATAGCTTGGATAGCCCAGGCCTCCTAAAGAGGGTTTGGACTGTTAGCTTGGATAGCCCAGGCCTTCTAAAGAGGGTTTGGATCGTTAGCTTGGATAGCCCAGTCCTTCTAAAGAGGGCTTGGACTGTTAGCTTGGATAGCCCAGTCCTTCTAAAGAGGGTTTGGATCGTTAGCTTGGATAGCCCAGTCCTTCTAAAGAGGGTTTGGACTGTTAGCTTGGATAGCCCAGTCCTTCTAAAGAGGGCTTGGACTGTTAGCTTGGATAGCCCAGTCCTTCTAAAGAGGGTTTGGATCGTTAGCTTGGATAGCCCAGTCCTTCTAAAGAGGGTTTGGACTGTTAGCTTGGATAGCCCAGTCCTTCTAAAGAGGGCTTGGACTGTTAGCTTGGATAGCCCAGTCCTTCTAAAGAGGGTTTGGATCGTTAGCTTGGATAGCCCAGTCCTTCTAAAGAGGGTTTGGATCGTTAGCTTGGATAGCCCAGTCCTTCTAAAGAGGGTTTGGATCGTTAGCTTGGATAGCCCAGTCCTTCTAAAGAGGGTTTGGATCGTTAGCTTGGATAGCCCAGTCCTTCTAAAGAGGGTTTGGATCGAAAGAGGGTAGCTTGGATAGCCCAGGGGTTTGGACTCCTAAAGTCCTTCTAAAGAGGGTTTGGACTGTTAGCTTGGATAGCCCAGGCCTTCTAAAGAGGGTTTGGACTGTTAGCTTGGATAGCCCAGTCCTTCTAAAGAGGGTTTGGATCTGTTAGCTTGGATAGCCCAGTCCTTCTAAAGAGGGTTTGGACTGTTAGCTTGGATAGCCCAGTCCTTCTAAAGAGGGCTTGGACTGTTAGCTTGGATGGCCCAGTCCTTCTAAAGAGGGTTTGGACTGTTAGCTTGGATAGCCCAGTCCTTCTAAAGAGGGTTTGGATCGTTAGCTTGGATAGCCCAGTCCTTCTAAAGAGGGTTTGGACTGTTAGCTTGGATAGCCCAGTCCTTCTAAAGAGGGTTTGGACTGTTAGCTTGGATAGCCCAGTCCTTCTAAAGAGGGTTTGGACTGTTAGCTTGGATAGCCCAGTCCTTCTTAAGAGGGTTTGGACTGTTAGCTTGGATAGCCCAGTCCTTCTTAGTCCTTCTAAAGAGGGTTTGGACTGTTAGCTTGGATAGCCCAGGCCTTCTAAAGAGGGTTTGGACTGTTAGCTTGGATAGCCCAGTCCTTCTAAAGAGGGTTTTGGATTGTTAGCTTGGATAGCCCAGGCCTTCTTAATTAAGAGGGTTTGGATTGTTAGCTTGGATAGCCCAGGCCTTCTTAATTAAAAAGAGGGTTTGGAGTGTTAGCTTGGATAGCCCGGGCCTTCTTAATTAAGAGGGTTTGGACTGTTAGCTTGGATAGCCCCCTAGGCCTTCTTAATTAAGAGGGTTTGGATTGTTAGCTTGGATAGCCCAGGCCTTCTTAATTAAGAGGGTTTGGATTTTGTTGTTAGCTTGGATAGCCCAGGCCTTCTTAATTAAGAGGGTTTGGACTGTTAGCTTGGATAGCCCAGGCCTTCTAAAGAGAGGGTTTGGACTGTTAGCTTGGATAGCCCAGGCCTTCTTAATTAAGAGGGTTTGGACTGTTAGCTTGGATAGCCCAGGCCTTCTTAATTAAGAGGGTTTGGACTGTTAGCTTGGATAGCCCAGGCCTTCTTAATTAAGAGGGTTTGGACTGTTAGCTTGGATAGCCCAGGCCTTCTAAAGAGGGTTTGGACTGTTAGCTTGGATAGGCCTTCTTAGGCCTTCTTAATTAAGAGGGTTTGGACTGTTAGCTTGGATAGCCCAGGCCTTCTTAATTAAGAGGGTTTGGACTGTTAGCTTGGATAGCCCAGGCCTTCTTAATTAAGAGGGTTTGGACTGTTAGCTTGGATAGCCCAGGCCTTCTAAAGAGGGTTTGGACTGTTAGCTTGGATAGCCCAGGCCTTCTTAATTAAGAGGGTTTGGACTGTTAGCTTGGATAGCCCAGGCCTTCTAAAGAGGGTTTGGACTGTTAGCTTGGATAGCCCAGGCCTCCTCAATTAAGAGGGTTTGGATGGTGCTTGCCTACGGAGCTGTGAGGGGAACGGCACCTCAGTACCTACAGGCTCTGATCAGGCCCTACACCCAAACAAGGGCACTGCGTTCATCCACCTCTGGCCTGCTCGCCTCCCTACCACTGAGGAAGTACAGTTCCCGCTCAGCCCAGTCAAAACTGTTCGCTGCTCTGGCCCCCCAATGGTGGAACAAACTCCCTCACGACGCCAGGACAGCGGAGTCAATCACCACCTTCCGGAGACACCTGAAACCCCACCTCTTTAAGGAATACCTATGATAGGATAAGTAATCCTTCTTAACCCCCCCCCTTTAAGATTTAGATGCACTATTGTAAAGTGACTGTTCCACTGGATGCCATAAGGTGAATGCACCAATTTGTAAGTCGCTCTGGATAAGAGCGTCTGCTAAATGACTTAAATGTAATGTAAAATGTAGCCCAGGCCTTCTAAAGAGGGTTTGGACTGTTAGCTTGAATATCCCAGGCCTCCTTAATTAAGAGGGTTTGGATAGGATGGCCCTCTCCTTCAGCAGTTATTGTTCATTGTGTCCAAAACAAAGGCTACTTGGCACAATAACCACTGCTTGCCTGCCTGCTGTGTTCAGTCCCAATGCTGCCATTCTACTACTGCATCAACATACTGTAGTTATTAGCCATGGTAACATATTGTAGTTATTAGCCATGTTGTAGTCATTAGCCATGTCGACATAGCCGTTAGCCATGTGGACATACTGTAGCCATGTGGACGTACTGTAGCCGTTAGCCACGTGGACGTACTGTAGCCGTTAGCCGCGTGGACGTACTGTAGCCGTTAGCCGCGTGGACGTACTGTAGCCGTTAGCCGCGTGGACGTACTGTAGCCGTTAGCCGCGTGGCCGTACTGTAGCCGTTAGCCGCGTGGCCGTACTGTAGCCGTTAGCCGCGTGGACGTACTGTAGCCGTTAGCCGCGTGGACGTACTGTAGCCGTTAGCCGCGTGGCCGTACTGTAGCCGTTAGCCGCGTGGCCGTACTGTAGCCGTTAGCCGCGTGGCCGTACTGTAGCCGTTAGCCGCGTGGCCGTACTGTAGCCGTTAGCTGCGTGGACGTACTGTAGCCGTTAGCGTGGCCGTACTGTAGCCGTTAGCCGCGTGGGGCCGTACTGTAGCCGTTAGCCGCGTGGCCGTACTGTAGCCGTTAGCCGCGTGGCCGTGGCCGTACTGTAGCCGTTAGCCGCGTGGCCGTACTGTAGCCGTTAGCCGCGTGGGCCGTACTGTAGCCGTTAGCCGCGTGGGCGTACTGTGGCCGTACTGTAGCCGTTAGCCGCGTGGGCGTGTAGCCGTTAGCCGCGTGGCCGTACTGTAGCCGTTAGCCGCGTGGACGTACTGTAGCCGTTAGCCGCGTGGCCGTACTGTAGCCGTTAGCCGCGTGGACGTACTGTAGCCGTTAGCCGCGTGGACGTACTGTGGCCGTACTGTAGCCGTTAGCCGCGTGGACGTACTGTAGCCGTTAGCCGCGTGGCCGTACTGTAGCCGTTAGCCGCGTGGACGTACTGTAGCCGTTAGCCGCGTGGCCGTACTGTAGCCGTTAGCCGCGTGGCCGTACTGTAGCCGTTAGCCGCGTGGACGTACTGTAGCCGTTAGCCGCGTGGACGTACTGTAGCCGTTAGCCGCGTGGACGTACTGTAGCCGTTAGCCGCGTGGACGTACTGTAGCCGTTAGCCATGTTAAATAGTTGGTGACAAGCTTAAGAAACATCAAAATCAATGGAAGTGTAGGCTACAAAATTAAATGTACCAAATTGAAAATATTTGAATCATTTTGAAGATAATTTTGATTGATACTGTCCTATAGGATGGGATACTTTGCAAAAATATGATTAGATTTTCTACAGGAGTCTAATAATAGAATACTGTAGCCTGCTATTCTATCATTCTAATAGTAGAATAGTAGGCTACAGGATTCTATCAGTCTAATAGTAGACCACAGTATTCTATCAGTCTAATAGTAGACTACAGGATTCTATCAGTCTAATAGTAGACCACAGTATTCTATCAGTCTAATAGTAGACTACAGGATTCTATCAGTCTAATAGTAGACTACAGGATTCTCTCAGTCTAATAGTAGACTACACTATTCTATCAGTCTAAAAGTAGACTACAGTATTCTATCAGTCTAATAGTAGACTACACTATTCTATCAGTCTAATAGTAGACTACAGTTTTCTATCAGTCTAATAGTAGACTACAGTATTCTATCAGTCTAATAGTATTCTATCAGTCTAATAGTAGACTACACTATTCTATCAGTCTAATAGTAGACTACAGTATTCTATCAGTCTAATAGTACCAGGAGGCTTGTCTTTCTGTTGTTCCAGGAGAGCTGCTGTACTGGGAGCAGAATACAGTGTTTGCTGAGCTGAAGGCTGGTTGTCTGGGTCCCTTGGGACTGTTTCTGTCTCTTTAGGGGGAGAGAGAGAGCACTCAGCTTTAGGCCAGCCGCAGAGCTCTGCCTCAGCTCTATATAAGGCCATAATAGTTCTATATTAGTTCCAGAAGAAGCCAGCTAGCTAGGCTAACTTTTGTTTATCACGTTCCACCTCCTCACATATTTTTGTGGCGTTCAGCTTCATCCAGTTTTGTATGCAGCTACGTTACTGCGAGGTCTTTGAACTGGTATTTCGGCTTGTTTTGGTCGTTTCTCAACAACAAAATGGTCCTTTTCGCCTACTTCAGGGTTTCCCCTTACTTGGTCCTCAGGAACCCAAGAGGTGCACGTTTAGCCGTTAGCCATGTGGACATACTGTAGCCGTTAGCCATGTGGACGTACTGAAGCCGTTAGCCATGTGGACATACTGTAGCCGTTAGCCATGTGGACGTACTGTAGCCGTTAGCCATGTGGACGTACTGTAGCCGTTAGCCATGTGGACTTACTGTAGCCGTTAGCCATGTGGACTTACTGTAGCCGTTAGCCATGTGGACTTACTGTAGCCGTTAGCCATGTGGACTTACTGTAGCCGTTAGCCATGTGGACGTACTGTAGCCGTTAGCCACTTGGGTTCCTGAGGACAGAATCGTGCACCCCTTGGGACACTGAGGACAGAATCGTGCACCCCTTGGGACACTGAGGACAGAATCGTGCCCCCCTTGGGACACTGAGGACAGAAACGTGCCCCCCTTGGGGCCCAGAGGACAGAAACGTGCCCCCCTTGGGGCCCAGAGGACAGAAACGTGCCCCCCTTGGGGCCCAGAGGACAGAAACGTGCCCCCCTTGGGGCCCAGAGGACAGAAACGTGCCCCCCTTGGGGCCCAGAGGACAGAAACGTGCCCCCCTTGGGGCCCAGAGGACAGAAACGTGCCCCCCTTGGGGCCCAGAGGACAGAAACGTGCCCCCCTTGGGGCCCAGAGGACAGAAACGTGCCCCCCTTGGGGCCCTGAGGACAGAAACGTGCACCCCTTGGGTTCCTGAGGACTAAGTGTGGGGAAACACTGGCCCTGTATCTTCACATTTACATTTAAGTCATTTAGCAGACGCTCTTATCCAGAGCGACTTACACCTAAATCAGAACATTTAAACATAGTAAATGTGTTTTAAAAATGATTTTAAATGTAATTTTTATTTTATTTTGAATAATAATAAATCAGATAAATGTATCAGGCTCAGGTTTTGATCCAGTGACAGTTAGCCCTTTTGATTGGACCTCCGACATAATGCTGTGAACCTTTTGAAAGGTTGTCTCGTTTCCTTCTCTACTTCTGCCACCCGGTGGTAGATGTTGGTACTGCGGTTCGACGGCTGAGTTCATCCTAGGAATGTTATCTCCTCATCCGAACAACAGCAACAATTCAAAGTAAACCAGCAAGCCCTTTTTTAGTCGTGACTAATATACTGAGGTATTCAACAAGTATTCTGAAAATAACAGATCTACAACTCTAGTTTACCGGAACATGTCAAGGCTGCTTGGTTTGTTCTAGCCATCTATGCAGATCTCTCTCGGACACACACACCATACCACACACCATACCACACACCACACCATACCACACACCATACCACACACACCATACCACACACCATACCACACACCATACCACACACACCATACCACACACCATACCACACACACACCATACCATACACACCATACCACACACCATACCATACCACACACCATACCACACACCATACCACACACACACCATACCACACACACACACCATACCACACACCATACCACACACCATACCACACACCATACCACACACACACCATACCACACACACACCATACCACACACCATACCACACACCACACCATACCACACGCACACACCATACCACACACACCATACCACACACCATACCACACACCATACCACACACATACCACACACACACCATACCACACACCATACCACACACCATACCATACCACACACCATACCATACCACACACCATACCACACACCATACCACACACCATACCACACACCATACCACACACACACACCATACCACACACCATACCACACACACCATACCACACACACACACCATACCATACCACACACCATACCACACACACACACCATACCACACACCATACCACACACCATACCACACACACACACCATACCACACACACACACCATACCACACACACACACCATACCATACCACACACCATACCACACACCATACCACACACACACACACCATACCACACACACACACACCATACCACACACCATACCATACCACACACCATACCACACACCATACCACACACACACCATACCACACACCATACCACACACACACCATACCACACACCATACCATACCACACACCATACCACACACCATACCACACACCATACCATACCACACACCATACCACACACACACCATACCACACACCATACCACACACACACCATACCACACACCATACCACACACCATACCATACCACACACACCATACCACACACCATACCACACACCATACCACACACACACCATACCACACACCATACCACACACCACCATACCACACACCATACCACACACACACCATACCACACACCATACCACACACACACACCATACCACACACCATACCACACACCATACCACACACACCATACCACACACCATACCACACACCATACCACCACACACACACACCATACCACACACCATACACACACACCATACCACACACCATACCATACCACACACACACCATACCACACACACACCATACCACACACCATACCACACACACACCATACCACACACCATACCATACCACACACACACCATACCACACACCATACCACACACCATACCACACACCATACCATACACACACACACCATACCACACACCATACCATACCACACACCATATACCACACACCACACCATACCACACACCATACCACACACACCATACACACACACACCATACCACACACACACCATACCACACACACACACCATACCACACACACACACCATACCACACACCATACCATACCACACACACACCATACCACACACCATACCACACACCATACCATACCACACACACACCATACCACACACCATACCACACACCATACCACACACCATACCACACACACACACCATACCACACACACACACACACACACACCATACCACACACACACCATACCACACACCATACCATACCACACACACACATACCACACACACCATACCACACACACACCATACCACACACACACCATACCACACACACACACACCACACACACACACCATACCACACACACACACACACCATACCACACACACACACCATACCACACACACACACACCATATACCACACACACACACCATACCACACACACACACCATACCACACACACACACCATACCACACACACACACCATACCACACACCATACCACACCACACACACACCATACCACACACACACCATACCACACACCATACCACACACACACCATACCACACACCATACCATACCACACACCATACCATACCACACACACCATACCACACACACACCATACCACACACACACCATACCACACACCATACCATACCACACACACACACCATACCACACACACACCATACCACACACCACACCATACCACACACACACATACCACACACACACACCATACCACACACATACCATACCACACACACACACCATACCACACACACACACCATACCACACACATACCACACACACACCACACACACACACATACCACACACACACACACACCATACACACACACACACACCATACCACACACATACCACACCACACACCATACCACACACACCATACCACACACCATACCACACACACACACACCATACCACACACACACCATACCACACACACACCATACCACACACCACACACATACCACACACACACACACATACCACACACACACACATACCACACACACACCATACCACACACACACACCATACCACACACACACATACCATACCACACACATACCACACACACACACCATACCACACACACACCATACCACACACCATACACACACATACCACACACACACACCATACCACACACACACCATACCACACACACCATACCACACACCACACCACACCATACCACACACCATACCACACACCATACCATACCACACACACACACCCATACCACACACACAACACACACATACCACACACACACACACACCATACCACACACACACACATACCACACACACCATACCACACACCATAACACACCACACCATACACACCATACCATACACACACACCATACCACACACACACCATACCACACACCATACCACACACCACACCACACCATACCACACACCATACCACACACACACACCATACCACACACACACACCATACCACACACACCATACCACACACACACACCATACCACACACACACACACCACACACCACACCACACACACACACCACACACACACACCATACCACACACACACACCCATACCATACCACACACACCATACCACACACACACACCATACCACACACACACACCATACCACACACACACACCATACCACACACACCACACACCATACCACACACACCATACCACACACCACACACACCATACCACACACACACACCATACCACACACACACACCATACCACACACACACACCATACCACACACACACCATACCACACACACACCATACCACACACACACACCATACCACACACACACACCATACCACACACACACACCATACCCCACACACACACACCATACCACACACACACACCATACCACACACACACCATACCACACACCATACCACACACACACACCATACCACACACACACACACCATACCACACACACACCACCATACCACACACACACACCATACCACACACACACCATACCACACACACACACCATACCACACACACCATACCACACACACATACCACACACACACATACCACACACACATACCATACCACACACACCAACCACACACCATACCACACACTAACACACACCATACCACACACTAACCACACACCATACCACACACACACACCATACCACACACACCATACCACACACACACACACCATACCACACACACACCACACCATACCACACACACACACATACCACACACACACCATACCACACACACACACCATACCACACACCACACCACACCACACACCATACCACACACACACATACCACACACACACACCATACACACCACACCACACACACAACATACCACACACACACACACCATACCACACACACACACATACCACACACACACACCATACCACACACTACCATACACACACACACACACCATACCACACACACACACCATACCACACACACACACCATACCACACACACACACCATACCACACACACACACATACCACACACACACCATACCACACACTACCACACCATACCACACACCATACCACACACACACCATACCACACACCATACCATACCACACACACACACCATACCACACACCACACACACCATACCACACACACACCATACCACACACACACCATACCACACACACACACCATACCACACACACACCATACCACACACACACCATACCACACACACACCATACCACACACCATACCACCACACACACACCATACCACACACACACACATACCACACCACACCATACCACACACACACCCATACCACACACACACCATACCACACACACACCATACCACACACACCATACCACACACACCATACCACACACCATACCATACCACACACACACACACCATACCACACACCACACCATACCACACACACTAACATACCACACACCACACCATACCACACACCATACCACACACCATACCACACACCATACCACACACAACCATACACACACACACCATACCACACACACACACCATACCACACACACACCATACCACACACACCATACCACACACACACCATACCACACACCATACCACACACACACACACACATCATACCACACACACACCATACCACACACACACACCATACCATACCACACACCATACCACACACACACCATACCACACACCATACCACACACATACCACACACACACCATACCACACACACATACACACACATACCACACACACACACCATACCACACACACACACCACACCACACACCACACACACCATACCACACACACACACCATACCACACACACACACCATACCACACACACACACCATACCACACACCACACACACCATACCACACACACACACACATACCACACACACACCACACACACACCATACCACACACACACACCATACCACACCACACACACATACCACATACACACACCATACCACACACACACACCATACCACACCACACACACACCATACCACACACATACACCACACACCACCACACACACACATACCACACACACACACACCACATACCACACACACACACCCATACCACACACACACACCATACCACACACACACCATACCACACACACACCATACCACACACACACACCATACACCATACCACACACACCATACCACACACACACACACCATACCACACACACACACACCATACCACACACCACACACCACACACACATACCACACACACACCATACCACACACACACACCATACCCCACACACACCATACCCCACACACACACACCATACCCCACACACACACACCATACCACACACACACACACCATACCACACACACACACCATACCACACACACACACCATACCACACACACACACACCATACCACACACACACACACCATACCACACACACACACCATACCACACACACACCATACCACACACACACCATACCACACACACCATACCACACACACCATACCACACACACCATACCACACACACCATACCACACACCATACCACACACTAACACACACCATACCACACACTAACACACACCATACCACACACTAACACACACCATACCACACACTAACACATAGACTACACTATTCTATCAGTCTAATAGTAGACTACAGTTTTCTATCAGTCTAATAGTAGACTACAGTATTCTATCAGTCTAATAGTATTCTATCAGTCTAATAGTAGACTACACTATTCTATCAGTCTAATAGTAGACTACAGTATTCTATCAGTCTAATAGTACCAGGAGGCTTGTCTTTCTGTTGTTCCAGGAGAGCTGCTGTACTGGGAGCAGAATACAGTGTTTGCTGAGCTGAAGGCTGGTTGTCTGGGTCCCTTGGGACTGTTTCTGTCTCTTTAGGGGGAGAGAGAGAGCACTCAGCTTTAGGCCAGCCGCAGAGCTCTGCCTCAGCTCTATATAAGGCCATAGTAGTTCTATATTAGTTCCAGAAGAAGCCAGCTAGCTAGGCTAACTTTTGTTTATCACGTTCCACCTCCTCACATATTTTTGTGGCGTTCAGCTTCATCCAGTTTTGTATGCAGCTACGTTACTGCGAGGTCTTTGAACTGGTATTTCGGCTTGTTTTGGTCGTTTCTCAACAACAAAATGGTCCTTTTCGCCTACTTCAGGGTTTCCCCTTACTTGGTCCTCAGGAACCCAAGAGGTGCACGTTTAGCCGTTAGCCATGTGGACATACTGTAGCCGTTAGCCATGTGGACGTACTGAAGCCGTTAGCCATGTGGACATACTGTAGCCGTTAGCCATGTGGACGTACTGTAGCCGTTAGCCATGTGGACTTACTGTAGCCGTTAGCCATGTGGACTTACTGTAGCCGTTAGCCATGTGGACTTACTGTAGCCGTTAGCCATGTGGACGTACTGTAGCCGTTAGCCACTTGGGTTCCTGAGGCCCGACACATGCACCCCTTGGGACACTGAGGACAGAATCGTGCACCCCTTGGGACACTGAGGACAGAATCGTGCACCCCTTGGGACACTGAGGACAGAATCGTGCCCCCCTTGGGACACTGAGGACAGAAACGTGCCCCCCTTGGGGCCCAGAGGACAGAAACGTGCCCCCCTTGGGGCCCAGAGGACAGAAACGTGCCCCCCTTGGGGCCCAGAGGACAGAAACGTGCCCCCCTTGGGGCCCAGAGGACAGAAACGTGCCCCCCTTGGGGCCCAGAGGACAGAAACGTGCCCCCCTTGGGGCCCAGAGGACAGAAACGTGCCCCCCTTGGGGCCCAGAGGACAGAAACGTGCCCCCCTTGGGGCCCTGAGGACAGAAACGTGCACCCCTTGGGTTCCTGAGGACTAAGTGTAGGGAAACACTGGCCCTGTATCTTCACATTTACATTTAAGTCATTTAGCAGACGCTCTTATCCAGAGCGACTTACACCTAAATCAGAACATTTAAACATAGTAAATGTGTTTTAAAAATGATTTTAAATGTAATTTTTATTTTATTTTGAATAATAATAAATCAGATAAATGTATCAGGCTCAGGTTTTGATCCAGTGACAGTTAGCCCTTTTGATTGGACCTCCGACATAATGCTGTGAACCTTTTGAAAGGTTGTCTCGTTTCCTTCTCTACTTCTGCCACCCGGTGGTAGATGTTGGTACTGCAGTTCGACGGCTGAGTTCATCCTAGGAATGTTATCTCCTCATCCGAACAACAGCAACAATTCAAAGTAAACCAGCAAGCCCTTTTTTAGTCGTGACTAATATACTGAGGTATTCAACAAGTATTCTGAAAATAACAGATCTACAACTCTAGTTTACCGGAACATGTCAAGGCTGCTTGGTTTGTTCTAGCCATCTATGCAGATCTCTCTCGACACACACACCACACACCACACCATACCACACCATACCACACACCATACCACACACACACCATACCACACACCATACCACACACCACACCATACCACACACACCACACACACCATACCACACACCATACCACACACATACCACACACCATACCATACCACACACCATACCACACACCATACCATACCACACACCATACCACACACACACCATACCACACACCATACCACACACACACCATACCACACACCATACCACACACCATACCACACACATACCACACACCATACCACACACCATACCACACACACACCATACCACACACCATACCACACACACCATACCACACACCATACCATACCACACACCATACCACACACACACCATACCACACACACCACCCACACACCACCACCATACCACACACACATACCACACACACACACACCACACACACATACACACACATACCACACACCATACCACACACACATACCACACACCATACCACACACACACACCATACCACACACCACACCATACCACACACACCATACCACACACCATACCACACACCATACCACACACACACACACACACCATACCACACCATACCACACACATACCACACACACCACACCATACCACACACACACCATACCACACACATACCATACCACACACCATACCACACACCATACACACATACCACACACACATACCACACACACACCACACCACACACACACACCATACCACACACACACCATACCATACCACACACACCATACCATACCACACACATACCACACACACATACCATACCACACACCATACCACACCATACCACACACACACCATACCACACACACACACCACACACACACACACCATACCACACACACACCATACCACACACCACACCATATACCACACACCATACCACACACACACCATACCACACACATACCACACACACACCATACCACACACCATACCACACACACACCATACCACACACACACCATACCACACACCACACCATACCACACACCATACCACACACACACCATACCACACACCATACCACACACACCATACCACACACCATACCACACACACCATACCATACCACACACACACACACCATACCATACCACACACACACATACCACACACACACCATACCACACACCATACCACACACACACCATACCACACACCATACACACACCATACCACACACACACACCACACACACCATACCACACACACACCATACCACACCACACACCATACCACACACCATACCACACACACACCATACCACACACACACATACCATACCACACACCATACCACACACACACCATACCACATACACACACCATACCACACACACACCATACCATACCACATACACACACCATACCACACACACCATACCACCACACATCATACCACACACCATACCACACACACCATACCACACACACACCATACCACACACACACCACCATACCACACACACCATACCACACACCATACCATACCACACACACACCATACCACACACACACACCATACCACACACCACACACACACACTATACCATACCACACATACCACACATACCACACACACCATACCACACACACACACACCATACCACACACACACCATACCACACACACACACACCATACCACACCATACCACACACACACACCATACCACACACACACATACCACACACACACCATACCACACACACCACACACACACACCATACCACACACCATACCACACACACATACCACACCACACATACCACACACACCATACCACACACACACACCATACCACACACACACCATACCACACACACACCATACCACACACCACACCATACACACACCATACCATACCACACACACACCATACCACACACACACACATACCACACCACACACCATACCACACACACACACCATACCACACACACACACACACATACCACACATACCACACACACACTATACCACACACACACACCATACCATACACACACACCATACCACACACACACACACCATACCACACACACACACTATACCACACACACACACCACACCACACACACACCATACCACACACCACACACCATACCACACACCACACACCACCATACCACACACCATACCACACACACATATACCACACACACACCATACCACACACACACACCATACCACACACACACACATACCACACACACACACCATACCACACACACACACACATACCACACACCACACACACCATACCACACACACACACCATACCACACACACACCATACCACACACACACCATACCATACACACACACACACCATACCACACACACATACCACACACACACACCACTACCACACACACCATACCACACACACACCATACCACACACACACCATACCACACACACACACATACCACACACACACCATACCACACACACACACCATACCACACACACACACCATACCACACACACACACACCACACACACACACACCACCATACCACACACACACATACCACACACACACACACATACCACACACACACATATACACACACACACACCATACCACACACACATACCACACACACCATACCACACACCATACCACACACTAACACACACCATACCACACACTACACATACCACACACACACACCATACCACACACTACACACACCATACACACAACCATACCACACACACACACCATACCACACACACCACACCACACACACACACATACCACCATACACCATACCACACACCATACCACACCATACCACACACACATACCATACCACACACACACACCATACCACACAACACACCATACCACACACATATACCACACACACACCACACACACACACCATACCACACACACACCATACCACACACCATACACACACACCATACCACACACACACCATACCACACACCATACCATACCACACACACACACCATACCACACACACACACATACCACGACACACCATACCACACACACACACCATACCACACACACACACCATACCACACACACACACCATACCACACACCATACCATACCACACACACACACCATACCACACACACACCATACACACACCATACCATACACACACACATACCATACCACACACACACACATACCACACACACACCACCACACACCACACCATACCACACACACACCATACCACACACCATACCATACCACACACACATACCACACACACCATACCACACACATACCACACACATACCACACACACACCATACCACACACCATACACACACCATACCACACACCATACCACACACACCACACCATACCACACACACACACCATACCACACACACCATACCACACACACACACCATACCACACACACACCACACCACACACCATACCATACCACACACCATACCACACACACACACCATACCATACACACACCATACCACACACCATACCACACACCATACCACACACACACCATACCACACACCATACCACACACACACACCATACCACACACACACACCATACCACACACACACACACTATACCACACACACACACACCCACACACACACACACATACCACACACACACACCATACCACACACACCATACCACACACACCATACCACACACACACACACCATACCACACACACACCATACCACACACACACCATACCACACACATACACACACATACCATACCACACACACCATACCACACACACACACCATACCACACACACACACCATACCACACACACACACCATACCACACACACACACCATACCACACACCATACCACACACACACACCATACCACACACACACCATACCACACACACACCATACCACACACACACACCATACCACACACACACACCATACCACACACACACACCATACCACACACACACACACCATACCACACACACACACCATACCACACACACACATACCACACACACACACCATACCACACACACACACCATACCACACACACACACCATACCACACACACACACACATACCACACACACACACACCATACCACACACACACACCATACCACACACACACACACCATACCACACACACATACCACACACACCATACCACACACACACCATACCACACACTAACACACCATACCACACACTAACACACACCATACCACACACAACACACACCATACCACACACAACACACACCATACCACACACACACCATACCACACACACACACCATACCACACACACACACACACACACCATACACACACTAACACACCATACCACACACACACCATACCACACACCACACACACCATACCACACACACACACCATACCACACACTAACACACCATACCACACATCATACCACACACACACACACATACCACACACACACACCATACCACACACACACATACCACACACACACCATACCACACACACACACACCATACCACACACACACCATACCACACACACCATACCACACACACACATACCACACACACACACCATACCACACACACACCATACCACACATACACACCATACCACACACACATACCACACACACACACCATACCACACACACACACCATACCACACACACACCATACCACACACTCACACACACCATACCACACACACACACACACCATACCACACACACACCATACCACACACACACCATACCACACACACACCATACATACCACATACACACCATACCATACACACACATACCACACACACACATACCACACACACACACCATACCACACACACACCACCATACCACACCATACCACACACCATACCATACCACACCACACCACACACCATACCACACACACACACCATACCACACACACACACCATACACCACACACACACATACCACACACCACACACACACTACACACACATACCACACACACACCATACCACACACACCATACCACACACACACACATACCACACACACACATACCACACACCATACCACACACACACCACCATACCACACACACACCATACCACACACACACACACCATACCACACACACCACCATACCACACACACACCATACCACACACACACACCATACACACACACACACCATACCACACACCACACCACACCACCACACACCATACCACACACACACCATACCACACACACACCATACCACACACACACACACACACACCATACCACACACACACACATACCACACACACACACCATACCACACACACACCATACCACACACCATACCACACACACACACCATACCACACACACACATACCACACACACACACCATACCACACACACACACCATACCACACACACACATACCACACACACACCATACCACACACACACATACCATACCATACACACACACACACCACATACCCCACACACACATACCACACACACACATACCACACACACACCATACACACACATACCCCCACACACACACACCATACCACACACACACACATACCACACACACACACCATACCCCCACACACACCATACCCACACACACACACCATACCACACACAACACACCATACCACACACACACACACCATACCACACACACACACCATACCACACACACACACATACCACACACACACACACACATACCACACACACACACCATACCACACACACACCATACCACACACACACCATACCACACACACACCATACCACACACACCATACCACACACACCATACCACACACCATACCACACACAACACACACCATACCACACACTAACACACACCATACCACACACTAACACACACCATACCACACACTAACACACACCATACCACACACAACACACACCATACCACACACACACACCATACCACACACTAACACACCACACACACACACCATACCACACACTAACACACCATACCACACACACACCATACCACACACACCATACCACACACACCATGCCACACACACACACCATACCACACACTAACACACCATACCACACACATCATACCACACACACACACCATACCACACACACACACCATACCACACACACACCATACCACACACACACCATACCACACACCACACACACACCATACCACACACACACCATACCACACACACCATACCACACACACCATACCACACACACACACCATACCACACACACACCATACCACACACTAACACACCATACCACACACACCATACCACACACACACACACCATACCACACACTCACACACCATACCACACACTCACACACACCATACCACACACTCACACACACCATACCACACACTCACACACACCATACCACACACACACCATACCACACACACACCATACCACACACACACCATACCACATACACACCATACCACATACACACCATACCACATACACACCATACCACACACACACCATACCACACACACACCATACCACACACACACCATACCACACACACACCATACCACACACACACCATACCACACACACACCATACCACACACACACCATACCACACACACACCATACCACACACACACCATACACACACACAGCAGGTGAAGCCCTGCTTAATAATCACATCTCCAGATTCACCACTAGATGTCCCTCTCTCCACACACTAACTCACTGTACACACACACACACACACACACACACACACACACACACACACACACACACACACACACACACACACACACACACACACACACACACACACACACACACACACACACACACACACACACTCACTGTACCCTCACACACACACTAACTCACTGTACCCTCACACACACACTAACTCACTGTACCCTCACACACACACTAACTCACTGTACACACACACACACACACACACACACACACACACACACACACACACACACACACACACACACACACACACTAACTCACTGTACCTCACACACACACACTAACTCACTGTACCCTCACACACACACACTAACTCACTGTATCGCCACGACAGCTTTGCTTTGTAACCTGTGAGGTCCTGAAATGTGTGGCACTGTCCAACATCACACACACCACGCTCCTACTCAGCTCTCTCTCTCTCCTTGTAGCTTGGTCTGTCTTTCTCTGATCGTGTGCCTGCCCTGCCATGGCTGTCCTGCTAAGGCGTGTGGGCCGTGTGGCTCTACAGTTGTCCCTGAGACAGACCAGGACACCCCCCCAGAAGGTCCAGCTGCTAGCCACTCTGCTAGGTAGAGTAACCACGGCTTGACTATGTCATAACCCCCGGTTAGAGGGACTGGGTGGGGGTAGAATCAGATGTTGTCAGTCTCATCACCCCCCAGTCCCCCCCCCCGGTGCTACAGCCAGCGCAAATAGAGACCCACAATGGAGCCGTCATAATACCCAGAAAACCTAGCGGTCAAACGGGGAGAAATGTTCGATTGTTTTGAAAATGAATTGTTTTGAAACATTATATGATACTTAACCAGGAAGTGTCCAGAGAGTAGAGACAGACATGCATCACATTATGATACTTAATGTAAATAATACATTATTATACATTTCTGTATATTCCTGTAGTAATAATGGACCCTAACATTCTGATCCATGTCGTCCTATAACTGTCTCATCCTCTGGTCCATGTCGTCCTATAACTGTCTCATCCTCACCTCTGGTCCATGTCGTCCTATAACTGTCTCATCCTCTGGTCCACGTCGTCCTATAACTGTCTCATCCTCTGGTCCATGTCGCCCTATAACTGTCTCATCCTCTGGTCCATGTCGCCCTATAACTGTCCACCTGTCCACGCCCTATAACTGTCTCATCCTCACCTCCACGGTCCAACTGTCCTCTGGTCCATATAACTGTCTCATCCTCACCTCTGGTCCATGTCGTCCTATAACTGTCTCATCCTCTGGTCCATGTCGTCCTATAACTGTCTCATCTCATCCTCTGGTCCATGTCGCCCTATAACTGTCTCATCCTCTGGTCCATGTCGTCCTATAACTGTCTCATCCTCTGGTCCATGTCGTCCTATAACTGTCTCATCCTCTGGTCCATGTCGTCCTATAACTGTCTCTATCCTCACCTCTGGTCCATGTCGCCCTATAACTGTCTCATCTCTGGTCCATGTCGTCCTATAACTGTTCTCATCCTCTGGTCCATGTCGCCCTATAACTGTCTCATCTCACCTTTCTGGTCCATGTCGCCCTATAACTGTCTCATCCTCTGGTCCATGTCGTCCTATAACTGTCTCATCCTCACCTCTGGTCCATGTCGCCCTATAACTGTCTCATCCTCTGGTCCATGTCGTCCTATAACTGTCTCATCCTCACCTCTGGTCCATGTCGCCCTATAACTGTCTCATCCTCACCTGGTCCATGTCGTCCTATAACTGTCTCATCCTCTGGTCCATGTCGCCCTATAACTGTCTCATCCTCTGGTCCATGCTCGTCCTATAACTGTCTCATCCTCTGGTCCATGTCGTCCTATAACTGTCTCATCCTCCCTCTGGTCCATGTCGCCCTATAACTGTCTCATCCTCACCTCTGGTCCATGTCGTCCTATAACTGTCTCATCCTCTGGTCCATGTCGTCCTATAACTGTCTCATCCTCTGGTCCATGTTGTCCTATAACTGTCTCATCCTCACCTCTGGTCCATGTCGTCCTATAACTGTCTCATCCTCTGGTCCATGTCGTCCTATAACTGTCTCATCCTCACCTCTGGTCCATGTCGTCCTATAACTGTCTCATCCTCTGGTCCATGTCGCCCTATAACTGTCTCATCCTCACCTCTGGTCCATGTCGCCCTATAACTGTCTCATCCTCTGGTCCATGTCGTCCTATAACTGTCTCATCCTCACCTCTGGTCCATGTCGTCCTATAACTGTCTCATCCTCTGGTCCATGTCGTCCTATAACTGTCTCATCCTCACCTCTGGTCCATGTCGTCCTATAACTGTCTCATCCTCTGGTCCATGTCGTCCTATAACTGTCTCATCCTCACCTCTGGTCCATGTCGTCCTATAACTGTCTCATCCTCTGGTCCATGTCGTCCTATAACTGTCTCATCCTCACCTCTGGTCCATGTCGTCCTATAACTGTCTCATCCTCACCTCTGGTCCATGTCGTCCTATAACTGTCTCATCCTCACCTCTGGTCCATGTCGTCCTATAACTGTCTCATCCTCACCTCTGGTCCATGTCGTCCTATAACTGTCTCATCCTCACCTCTGGTCCATGTCGTCCTATAACTGTCTCATCCTCTGGTCCACGTCGTCCTATAACTGTCTCATCCTCACCTCTGGTCCATGTCGTCCTATAACTGTCTCATCCTCTGGTCCATGTTGTCCTATAACTGTCTCATCCTCACCTCTGGTCCATGTCGTCCTATAACTGTCTCATCCTCTGGTCCATGTCGCCCTATAACTGTCTCATCCTCTGGTCCATGTCGCCCTATAACTGTCTCATCCACCTCTGGTCCATGTCGTCCTATAACTGTCTCATCCTCTGGTCCATGTCGTCCTATAACTGTCTCATCCTCACCTCTGGTCCATGTCGTCCTATAACTGTCTCATCCTCTGGTCCATGTCGTCCTATAACTGTCTCATCCTCTGGTCCATGTCGTCCTATAACTGTCTCATCCTCACCTCTGGTCCATGTCGTCCTATAACTGTCTCATCCTCTGGTCCATGTCGTCCTATAACTGTCTCATCTCACTCTCTGGTCCATGTCGTCCTATAACTGTCTCATCTCACTTGGTCCACGTCATAACTGTCTCATCTCACCTCTGGTCCACGCCGTCCTATAACTGTCTCATCCTCACCTCTGGTCCATGTCGTCCTATAACTGTCTCATCCTCACCTCTGGTCCATGTCGTCCTATAACTGTCTCATCCTCACCTCTGGTCCATGTCGCCCTATAACTGTCTCATCCTCTGGTCCATGTTGTCCTATAACTGGTCCATGTCGCCCTATAACTGTCTCATCTCACTCTGGTCCATGTCGTCCTATAACTGTCTCATCCTCACCTCTGGTCCATGTCGTCCTATAACTGTCTCATCCTCACCTCTGACCACGTCTGTCATCCTCACCTCTGGTCCATAGCCGTCCTATAACTGTCTCATCCTCACCTCTGGTCCATGTCGCCGTCCTATAACTGTTCTATCCTCACCTGGTCCATGTCGTCCTATAACTGTCTCATCATCTGGTCCATGTTGTCCTATAACTGTCTCATCCTCACCTCTGGTCCACGTCGTCCTATAACTGTCTCATCCTCACCTGATCCACGTCTGTCCTATAACTGTCTCATCCTATAACTGTCTCATCCTCACCTCTGGTCCATGTCGTCCTATAACTGTCTCATCTCACCTCTGGTCCATCTCTGTCGCCCTATAACTGTCTCATCTCTCTGGTCCATGTCGTCCTATAACTGTCTCATCCTCACCTCTGGTCCATGTCGTCCTATAACTGTCTCATCCTCACCTTCTGGTCCATGTCGTCCTATAACTGTCTCTATCTCACCTCTGGTCCATGTCGCCCTATAACTGTCTCATCCTCTGGTCCATGTTGTCCTATAACTGTCTCATCCTCACTTCTGGTCCATGTCGCCTATAATTGTCTCATCTCACCTTCTGGTCCACGTCTGTTCTATAACTGTCTCATCTCACCTCTGGTCTACGTCGCCCTATAACTGTCTCATCTCTCACCTGGTCTACGTCGCTCTATAATCTGTCTCATCCTCACGCTGGTCCATGTAACGCTCCTATAACTGTCTCATCTCTCTCTGGTCCATGTCGCCCTATAACTGTCTCATCCTCACCTCTGGTCCATGTCGCCCTATAACTGTTCCATCCTCTGGTCCATGTCGTCTCTATAACTGTCTCATCTCACCTCTGGTCCACGTCGTCCTATAACTGTTCTATCCTCACCTTCTGGTCCATGTCGTTGCCTATAACTGTCTCATCTATCTCACCTCTGGTCCATGTCGCCCTATAACTGTCTCATCCTCTGGTCCATGCGTCCTATAACTGTCTCATCCTCACCTCTGGTCCATGTCGTCGCCTATAACTGTCTCATCTCACCTCTGGTCCATGTCGCCCTATAACTGTTCTATCCTCACCTCTGGTCCATGTCGCCCTATAACTGTCTCTATCTCACCGTTGGTCCATGTCGCCCTATAACTGTTCATCTCTCTGGTCCACGTCAGTTCTATAACTGTTCTATCCTCACCTCTGGTCCATGTCGCCCTATAACTGTTCTATCCTTTCTGTCCATGTTGTCCTATAACTGTTCTCATCTCACCTCTGGTCCATGTCGCCCTATAACTGTCTCATCCTTCTGGTCCATGTTGCCCTATAACTGTCTCATCCCACCTCTGGTCCACGCCGCCCTATAACTGTTCTATCCTCTGGTCCATGTCGTCCTATAACTGTTTCATCCTCTGTCCATTTCTATAACTGTCTCATCCTCTGTCCATGTCGCCCTATAACTGTCTCTATCTCTGGTCCATGTCGCCCTATAACTGTCTCATCTCACTTGTCCATGTCGTTCTATAACTGTCTCTTGGTCCATCCTCACTCTCTGGTCCATGTCGCCCTATAACTGTCTCATCTCACCTCTGGTCCACGTCGCCCTATAACTGTTCTATCTCACCTCTGGTCCACGCTGCCCTATAACTGTTCTATCTCACCTCTGGTCCATGTCGTCCCATAACTGTTCATCTCATCTGGTCCATGTCGCCTATAACTGTTCTATCTCACCTCTGGTCCATGTCGCCCTATAACTGTCTCTATCTCACCTCTGGTCCATGTCGTCCTATAACTGTCTTCCTCATCTCTGGTCCATGTCGCCTATAACTGTCTCATCCTCTACTTGGTCCATGTTGTCCTATAACTGTCTCATCTCACCTCTGGTCCATGTCGCCCTATAATTGTCTCATCCTCTGGTCCATGTTGCCTATAACTGTTCATCTCACTTTCTGGTCCATGTCGCCCTATAACTGTCTCCTCATCCTCTGGTCCATGTCGCTCTATAACTGTCTCCTCATCCTCTGGTCCATGTCGCCCTATAACTGTTCATCTCTTCTGGTCCATGTTGTCCTATAACTGTCTCATCCTTCTGGTCCATGTCGCCCTATAACTGTTCTATCTCACCTCTGGTCCACGCTGCCCCTATAACTGTTCTATCTCACTCTGGTCCATAATGTTCTATCTCACTATAACTGTTCTATCCTCATCCCTTCTGGTCCATAAGCAGTCTATAACTGTCTTTATCTCACTTCTGGTCCATGTCGCCCTATAACTGTCTCTATCCTCACCTCTCTGTCGTCTGCATCCTCTGGTCCATGTCGTCTATAACTGTCTCATCCTCACCTCTGGTCCATGTCGCCCTATAACTGTCTCATCCTCACCTCTGGTCCATGTCGCCCTATAACTGTTCATCCTCACCTCTGGTCCATGTTGTCCTATAACTGTCTCATCTCTCTGGTCCACTTCGTCCTATAACTGTCTCATCCTCACCTCTGGTCCACGCCGCCCTATAACTGTTCCCATCTCACCTCTGGTCCACGTC